>NW_021604833.1:20443-98405 GCF_004785775.1 Grammomys surdaster
GAGAGAGAGAGAGAGAGAGAGAGAGAGAGAGAGAGAGAGAGAGAGAGAGAGAGGTGTTACAGTCAACAATGCTCAATGCTTAAACACTTTGGTATTATACATGTTGATACAGAATTTCGAGTTTGCTGTGCTGGGTTTCATCCTTGTTTTGGTCCAGTACTTCCTCACTATGCTTATTGTCCTCTCTCTTGGAATGGCAATATATGTTCTGGGCCATTGTACATCATAAGTATGAAATCTGCCTTATAATTTTGATTTTACAGGTGTTATAGCTAAGAGATTGCCGTTAGTATTAGAAACTTTTAACAATGGACTTTTAATATTTATTTACATCTCAAACGCTGCTCTACTTCGAAGTCCACCTCACAGAATCCCTTCCCCATGTCCCCTCCTCTTGAGCTCTGACAGGTTTCCAGGACTTCCCTGGGTGTCCTTGCCCCCTCCCCCACAAGCACATCCAGTCTCTGCCAGATTAGGTGCATCCTCTCCTACTGTGGAAAAACAAGGTAATCAGAGAGATTGAGCTGCACATCTGCTACATATGTGCTGGGAGCCAGCCTGTGTATACTCTTTAGTTGGCAGCTCAGTCTCTGAGAGCTCCCAGGGATCTAGGTTAGTAGGTTCTGTTGCTCTTTACATTGAGTTCCTATCCCTTTCAGGGCTTTCAATCGTTCCTCAATTCTCCATAAAATACTCAACTTCTGTCTGCTGTTTGTATGTGGATATCTGCATCTGTTTCAGGCAGGAACATGGTAGGATCTCTCAGAGGACAGTTATGCTAGGCTACTGTTTGTACACATAGTAGTATATCATTGATACAGTGAGGGATTTGTCCTTGTCTGTGGGTTTGTTTTCATGTTGGGCTGGTTATTGGTTGGCCATTCTTTCAGTCTTTGCTACATTTTTGTCTTTACATTTCCTTTAGACAGGACAAATGTTGGGTCAAAAGTTTTGTGGGTTGATTGGTGTCCTTATGCCTCTACTGGTGGTCTTGCATGTCTATAACAGGTGTCTTCTCCACTATGTTCGTAAGAGCTTTATTAGTAATAATCAGAAACTGTAAACAATCTAGATGTTCCTCAACTGAAGAATGGATAAAGAAAATGTGGTTCATTCATAGAGTGGAATGCTATTCAACTATTTAAAAAGGAGGACATCATGAGTTTTACAGGCAAATGGATGGACCTAGAAAAATATCATCCTGAGTGAGGTAACCCAACCAAAAAGGACATGCATGGTATCTTTTCATGAATAAATGGATATTAGCCAAAATGAACAGAATACCTAGGAGACAACCTACAGGCCATAAGAAGATTAACAAGTAGGAAGTTCCAAATGCAGATACTTCAATCACACTTAGAAGGAGGAACAAAATAATCATGGGACACAGATAGTAATTTTGTTTGGAAAGAGTAGGAGGGGGGAGAAATGAGAAATCAACTGATATGGGGAAGAGGGCAGGAGATAATCCCAGAGGCCTAGGAGAATTAATGGAAATATGTAGATTCTAGGGTAAGATTTGGGAGGGGCTCCCTCTAGTAACTTCCAGAGACTTGGGAGATAAGAGACTCTCACAATCACAATATGTAACCATAGCCAACATCCCCAACAGTGTGGAGAGGAAACTTGATGTGTCTACCTCTAGTAGATAAACAGGACCTCAGTTGGAGGGAAGGGGTTATCAATCAACAGTCAAAAGTTTAGACCCACAATTGTTCATGTCTAAAAGAACTGCAGTGGCAAAAACAGAGAAGAGACTGAGGGAAAGGAGGTTCAGTGACCTCCTCGGTCTGAACTTGGGATCCATCTCATGGAGGGACACCAAGGCCTGATACTATTACTGTGGTATGATGTGCTTACAGTAAGGAGCCTAGCATGGTTGTGCTTAGACAGTCCCCAACAGCAGAATGATTGAGACATAGGGAGAGATTTACTCTCATCCACTGAACTGAACTTATGTTTGAATTAGGGCAAGGATTGAAGACATTTAAGGGGAAGGCAACTCCATAGGAAGACCAGCAGCTTCAACTAATCTGGCCCCCTGGGAGCTTCCAGAACCTGAGAAACCAACAAAGTAGCATGCATGGGATGTTGCAAGGCCTTGGACACATGTATAGCAGAGGACTGCCTGGTTTGGTTTCAGTCAAAAAGATGTGCCTAACCTTTGAAAGACTTGATGCCCCAGGGAAGGGGGATGCCTTGTTGGGGGTATGGAATGTATGCTTTTCCAGGCAATAGAGAAGAGGGATGTTATGATGAACTGTGAGAGGAGGATCAGTAGGTAGGATAATGGCTGGATGGTAGATAAAGTAAGTTGAAAAAGAACAATGATAAATAAAGAACTGAAGACTCTGAGGAGGACATAATAGGAAGGCTCTCCTCTTCTGCACTAGAAGTTTTTCACATAAATTTCATAGGCCATATATATGACCAAACATAAAATGCTGAATTCACATTGTAATCTGAATTTCCTTGCTGATCTGTAGAGACATCTACTTTTTTACCCTTATAAATGTATAGATCCATTCTTCACACTCCAACAGATACTACTAAGATACTTCTTTACCTGGATAATTTAGGTATAGGAGGAAAATGGTCAGAATACATGGAGACATTTGAGTGATTTTGAATCTGGCAATTACAGTGAACTCTAGCTTGGAAAGTTTAACTGATGAACTGCCACTCTGTGTTCTACAGAGCAATGTTTCTGGACTTTGGGTCAGATATTCTCTGAGAACCAAGAGATAGACACAATCAGTAGGAAAGAGCTAATCAACAGGAAAAGCCTCAGGCCAAAACATTCCTCCTGAGCAGCATCTACCCAAGTGCCTCCACGTAGACATAAGGAGGACATAGTTTCTTCTACTTTGTCTCTACCTTCCTTACACACTTTTACTTCTATATCTTCCTTATTGATATGTCATTTGCCTGTTGAAAGCCATGCAAAGACAAATTACACAGCAAAGAGATGCCTTCAATATAATATTTATTTGTCAATAAGTCATAAGTAATGTTCTCCACATTCTATAACCAAGGCCAGGAGTCATTTGCACTTCACAGCCTTGGATACCTCGCCATTCCTCTGATTCCTTGACTAGAAGGAGACAATTTACCTGTAATAACTAACAAGCTATCCTTGGCACCAAGATGGTGCTTTAGCACCAAAATGAACCCATGTTTATTTCAGGGTGCCTGGGAATATGGCCTGAAATCTGCTCAGCATTTAGGATGGCCACACTAGATTTGTCTTTAAAATGTACATACTTTATCCACACTAACATTCCCTATAATATTATACTAATGTAAATGTTAAACACATCTCACCAAGAGGGAATATTTGAACAGAAAGGCTCCTGCATAGTTCTACACTGCAAGCCTGATCTCAATCTACTGTGAAAGTCTTTTACTTGTGGCTGTCTAGGAGTATGTTATTTATGGAGTTCCAGTTGTTCTCATGACTGCCAGGCAGGCTGTGTGAGTTCAGCAACAGTGCTGAAAGTTTAATGGTCAAACACTAGTTTCCATTTATTTTGCAGATGGGTATCATTATACAGGCTAGAGATTTCTTGTTATGGAGTCACAGCATTGTGATCCTACATACTAGCTTCATAGTTCCATTTTGTTGTTGTTGCTAGTATAGCTTAATCCTTCCCTTGGGCAGTGGCTTTGCTCTATTTAAACTCATAACTTTTGGTTGGTTGACTAGCAAAGCAACACCACATAGAATTATATCATTAGCATCTCAAAGATATATCCTGGGCTAGGTTCATATCTAATGTGTTTGTTGGCTTGCCTGGATATTGCTTCTGAGACCTAGTTCTTCCTTAGCTGGCTGCTGAGAAAAACTTCTATCTCACATGAGCTACATAATTTCTAGTCACAGGATATGTTTTCTAAGTTATTCCAGATGGATTTAAGCTTATACTTATGGAACCTGAATACTCAGCCTTATGTTAAGGCAATGTGTACTTCTTCCTGGGCACACCCTTCCTATTTATTATTTTTTCACTCATATTTTCACATACAGAAAAAAGCTATGAGGCTTATAACAATGGGAACCATTCTCTCTTACCTTTAGACTTTTCCTTAATCTACAGAAAACATTGAAAAACATAAGAAGCTCAGAGTATACAAGGGCATCTATAGCCCAACCTTGCAAATACCACCACAATCCTTCCCCCTAAGCAACACAATCAGGTCTAACACAGCAACTCTATTTTCTCAATACCAATTTACTTTTACTTTGGTTACTAATGATAGGATAGATATCATGGATAAAAGAAACATTTGAAGTAAAACGGATTATTTTACAATACACCATTCATCATTGAGGGATGCCAAGACTTGGAAATCAAGGCAAGGGTCTGACTTAGTAGCTATGTCCAAATGCCAAATACTGACATTACCCCCGGATCATGCTCAGTTAAATAATTGTAAAGCCCAGGGCCAACTTTTTTGGATGGTTTTGCCTCTAGTGACCAGGGAAATTCTATGTTGATCAATAGTCTGAAAAATGCCCCAAAGTTATGGCCATAGGATTATCTGATAGAAGCAATTTCAAATGAATCTCTCTATCCCACTTATACTCAGTTGACAACTAATATTATCCATCAGAGCTGGTTTGGCAATGATAAATCTGACATCTTATATCATGTAAAGTTTTCAATATACTTCAACTGTGTCAGACAATTTTTCTTTTTAATTTTTCTTTTTTGGGGTAAGATATTCTGGGTTGGCATTTGTGATCTCTTGGTACTTGGAAAACATTGCTAAACCCATTCTGTGTTGTCAAATTTCCACTGAAAAATCAGCTGGTATTCTGATTCATTTGCCCTTGTTTGTGATTTGTGGCTTTTCTCTTGTATCTTTCAATGTTTCTTATTTGGTTTGCATATTTTGTTTAAACTATAAAATGATGTGTAGTGTTTCCTTTCTTGTATCTTTTTAGTCTTCAGTTTGCATCTTGTATATGAATGGGTGTATCTTTTCTTAGTTTGGGAAATTTGGGGAATGTTTTTCTATGCTACTGGGGAGATTCTGATCTATGTTATCTTCCTTGGATTCTTCTTCGGATCATATGATTATGATTCATAGATATTATGTTTTCATACTCTCCCAGAGTTGTACATATTCCTTTTGTTTTGTTCTGTTTTGTTTTGTTGGTTTGTATGTTTTTTTTTAAAATATAGCTGTTTTTCACTGATGGTCGGAATCCTCTACTTTGTCCTCAGGCCTGATATTTTGACTCATATTTATCTTTCTTGTAAGACTTTCTATATGAGTGCAGTGTTCTTCCTATCATTTTATTGCTCATTTCCTGCTTAATGTAAAGCCAAACATGTATCAAGAGAAAAGCAAAACTTGCTGGAAAGGGGCATATTTCCCTGATGCAACTCATTTTAGATGGCCTGTATCTAGACTGGAGTGAAAATATAGGCGTGGCTAAGCCAAGTACATTTAAATGATCAAAGCAAAAGATAGAGAGAAGGGTTGTTATTTTAGGTCATTACTTGTCAGCCTCTGATGTCCTGAATGTTTTGTCTGTCTTAGTTAATGATACTATTGCTGTGACGAAATACCAAGATCAAGAAAACTTTAGGAGGCAAGGGTTTATTCAGTGTATGTTTCCAAATCACAGTTCATTATTAAGGTACGGCAGAACAGAAAGTCAAACAGGTCAGGGACCAGGAGTCAGGAGCTGATGCAGAAGCAGTGGGGGAATGTTACTTACTAGCTTGCTCATTATAGCTTGCTAAGCCTGCCTTTTTAAAGAACAAAGGAACACAGACTCAAGGATGGAACCACCCACAATGGGCTGAATCATATTCCAACACTACTAATTGAGAAATGCCCTACAGGGCTGGAGATATAGCTCAGCTTTTAAAGGAAAGGCTCAAAACCAAAAATATAAGAAATATCCTACAGCTGGATCTTTTGGAGGCATTTTCTCAACTGAGGTTCCCTCCTTTCACATTATTCCAGGCTTTGTCAAATTGACACAAGGCCAGGGGGCACAATGATCCCTTTTCATCCTAACAAACATATCACTGTTAAGCCATAACATTACCTATCTTTTCTTTCCCTTATCACACATTAATATTATCTTTCTTTTTTAATTGTAAAATATCATTTAAAACTTTAATTGTCTCATAAAAATGAAGTTTTTCTGTAGATATCAAAATTATGTTTGAATGTACACATACCCACAAACATACATGATTATTGAAAATATTTGTATTTAGTGATAATTATTCAATACACAACTTCACATTTGAAAAGACTAACAATTCTCTCACATAGCCATAGATACATCCAACCAGTCATCTCAAAAGTCAAACAACTGAGGCCAGAAGATTACAAATGTTGGGCTTCCCTACCTAGACTACATAAAGATATCTATCAAAACTAATAATAATAAAATAACAAATCTGTAAAGTTTGGTCCCCTACAGACACTTTTAAAATGTAAATTCCTACATTTTTTTTAAAAAGTGAAGTTCTGGAGAGATGACTCAGGGGTTAAGAGCACTGACTGCTCTTTCAGAGGGCCCTAGTTCAATTACCAGTAACAACAAGGTAGCTCACAACCATCTGTAATGGGGTCTGATACCCTCTTCTGGTGTGTCTGAAGACAGTGACAGTGTACTCATATAAATAAAATAAATCTTTAAAAAATTTAAGTGCTTAGAATTCAGTCTTTTCATAATGTTTTTAAAAATATTCAGTCTCTCAAGTATGATCTGCTGTAAAATAAAAAAATCAATTAAATACTTTCCCATATCAAAAGGGAAGAACCAGGGTATAATCAATCTTAAGCAAATCTTAACGTCTTAAATGAAAATGACTCTATGTCCAGTTATCCCCTGGCATCCTTTTAGGGTCTTGGGTGACTTCTCAGGCTCTGCTTTCTTCAGAACACACAGCTTGTCTTCTCATACAGAGCCATCCAAAGCCTGGTATTGTTCTTGGTGGTCATGCCATAGTACTGAAATTTCCAAATTGCTGTAGTTACTGGTTGCAACGGGGTGAACTGTAATAACTAGCTTCTTGGAGGCTCTTTTCAGGGACTCCAGGCCTGCCCCACAATGCCAGACCTCAATTGTTCTCCATGACCTTTTCATGCCTTCAAAACCATTAGCACCTGGGTGATTCTTACATTAGCAAGTTTGGCTGTCCCGAAGAAGTAAAATCTTGACTGCTTATGGAGCATAGTTTCTGTGTGGTGACTCAGAGGAAACACTTTTCAGAAGACTTCACCTCAATTATGCTGGTCTCTTCTCATGGCTGATCCTTTAGTGACAGCTGAACAGCATCCACTGTTCTAGCTAAACAAAGGATTTACCTCAGTGGTTTTGGTCTCTTCTTAAGCACAGCCAATTCTGTAGCTACAGCTGTCAAGATACAACAGATTCTTCCCCGAGAACTCCCAAGAAAGTCTTTGCTCTGGTCAGAAAGTTCAGAAGCCATATGTCTATTATCTGCACCCCTCTCAACATTCTCATCATCTGAGCTCATACGAAAGTTCTCACTGACTGCTCAACACCAAATGGACTTTATAGACCAGAGTTCTATATCCTTCATATATCATTTGTGTAAATGTATCACATTTTCTTCATCCTTTCCTTGGTTGAATGCACATTTTGGTTCTAGATATTATGAATAGAGCAGTAATGACAATAATTGAGCAAGTGTCTCTATGTTTGCCTGAAGTGTCCTTTGTTTATATGCCCCAAAAGTAGCATAACTGATTTCAATCTTCCTAAGGAATCATTATATCAATTTCTATGATGGTTATACAACTCTGCAGTCCCACCATCAATAGGTGACTTTTCCTTTTTCTCAACATCCTCAGCAGCATGGGCTGTCACTTGTTTCATTGACTTAAGACATGCCAACAAGTGTAGAATAAAATCTCAAAGTAGTGTTGATTTGTGTTTTCCTAATGTCTAAGGATGCTGAACATTTGTGTTTTCTCATCATTTGAATTTTCTCACTGAAAAATTCTCTGTTCAGATCTGTGTCCCATTATTTAATAGAGCTATTTTTTCTTGATATATATTCTTTTGAGTTCCTTATATATTTTGGATAATATTCCTCTATTGTATTATACGTAGCAGGTAAAAATTTTTTGACATTTTGTAGACTGCTGCCTTGCATGAATGATAGTGTCCTTTTCCATCATGATATTTCTCTGTTTCAAGAAGTCCCACCTACTAACTTCTGGTCTTAGTCCCAGTGATAACTGTGGCCTGTTCAACAAATCTTCCCCTGTGTCAGTGAGTTCACTTTCTCTTCTACCAGATTCAGTGTTTCTGATCTCATGTTGTGGCCGTTGATTCATTGGGAGTTGTATTTTTATACACAGTGATGAGTCCTGATCTATTTGGATTTGTTTATATGCAGCCAAACAATTTAACAAGAATTATTTGTTGAAAGGGTGGTGTTTTTTCCCATGTGTGTTTCCAGCTTTTATTAAAATTCCATTGTGCATAGCTCTGTGAATCTACATGTGGTCCTTTATGTCTGTTTTCTAACTCTACCTCCACATTTCCTTTTCCCTTATAATTTGTAGTAAAATTTGAGGTCAGTGATTATGGTACCTGCAGCAATTGTTACTGCAGGAATTCACTACTCTAGATCATTCTCCTTTCAAATCTTGTAGAGAATTTTGTACAAATTTTGGTGTGAGCTGCATTGAATCGAGATATTGCCTTTAGGAAGATGAACATTTTCGTTGTATTAATCCTACCTATCCACACAAATGAGACCTATCTTAATTTTATGCTATTTTCTTCATTATTTTTTTAAAGACTTGAAGATTTTATCATTTAAATCATTCACTTGCTGATAAAACATACAGCTCCATTATATAACTGAAAACACCACATATTATCCTTCAATATTAATGAAGCAACCTGGATATTCTGTGAATCAAATTTTCAACAGAAATTGTGATTATCATGTATTATTTCCTTTGTGTCTTTCTCTGACACATGACAGAAACATAAAGTATATAATGCTGAAAAAAGAAATTTGAAATCATGATGGTTACATTGGAGGAAAATGGTCTGGATTTTCTCAAGTGCCGTCTATCCTTCTCGATCACAGTAAACCATCGCTTAACAATTATACCAATATCATTTTAAATGTGTTATTTATGGAACTCTAAATTTTCATGAATATCCTTATGCAATACAGCCTGGAGTTACCCAGTTTTCTTCAAGTCTAGAATCCTGGTATTAGCACACATGACAAGATTAATCTCAAATTACTCTGGCAATTTTAATACTTTGCAAACAAAGACCTTCTAGATCTTTTTGGGTTTCCAAAAGAAGCTGATTGCTATTTTTGTCATTTTTTTCACTTAAAAAATAAGTTTCTGCCACATGCTCATGTGCAAACCACAGCTCAACATCCTCTCTTATATAATACATTTACATCAGCTTTGTTTCCACCCCTCTTCCTAGCATCAAACACACACCTCCCCATCTGATCCAGAATTTTTGTATCTGTTTCATATAACAAGTAAGCAACATAGATCTTCTGGTCTCAATTCTGTTGTCCAGCAAAGCTGAATCCTAGAAACATTATTGGAGTGACTAGAATTAAAGAAATAACAGTAACTACAAAAATAACAAACAGATATACAGAAAATCTTTATGAGTTAGGCTGTATTAACTCTGATGATAGTCACATAGTAATCATCCCAGAATGTCTGAGTACTTATTTTGTACCAAAGAGGACAAGGTTTGGCTAGTTTGGGTGGGAGATTTCTGTAGTAGAGCAACTTTGGGGTCAAATAACATGCAAAAGTAATATGTGGTTGATAATTCTTGCATGTATATATGTTTTATATAAAAGTTAATCATTCATTAGCCTAGCTTCTTAGAACAGGGAAAAGCTGGCAGGTATATTTTCTATATAGACTCAAGTCTTCACCATTCCCTTTTGTGTGAGGCACTGAAGAACTCAACATGGCCATGTCTGTTTCCACAGTACAAATTCAGTCAGGATTTCTTGTACTCTCAAAAGTATTGTTCAGATTATTCTGGTAAGTGTGACTTGGATGGGAACATACCAACAAGTATCTGTTGTGTTTCTGACTTGTATGAAGCTTTACCTGCTCTCCTGAATGAAGTATAGTGCCATCCTTATGGGTATGTTCTGATATTTAGTAGTAGTACACATGAGAATGATGCTGTCAAGTGAGCAGAGCACAGAGAAACCATTTTCCTGAAAAGACTCAGGTAAAATATCGACCTGGTACTTCTTGCTTAAACTTGAAATAATTTTCAACAAGATAAAATTCAAAAAGAATTTTCCGTTTGTCAGTACCTTTTCTTGGGTGTGGTGGTTCATAATTTCTTTCTCTTTTATTTTTTTTATTGGATAGTTTATTTATTTACATTTCAGATGTCCTCTCTTTTCCCATTTTTCTCTCCCTACAACACCCTTCAATCAATATCACTTTTCCTTTTTGCTTTTATACCATTTTAATTACATGTAAGTATTAAGGTTAGTTCTAGGTTGAGGTACTAGGAATACAATAGATGAAAATAGTATAGGAACAAGCAAGACAGTAAACACAAATAGTCAAAGAACTAGCACGGCAATAAACAAAATTCCTTGAACACCCCCATGATCACTGTTTCTAAGGACTTATCTGGACCATTATCAGCTTTAGTCAGCATTTACCCTTAAAGCCATCTCAGTTTCTATGAATGCAGAAATAAAAGAACTATTGACACTGTATTCTGATTCTTTGAGTAACAAACAGGTCTTTTTCCTTTGATACAGGTTCCTATAAACCTGATTAAAATTCCCTATATTGTGATGAAAAATTTAAAAATAAATGTAAAATTGGAATTCTAAATATAAGAATGTACTCCAGTAATTCTTTGGTTGAAGAACATTAAACTGAATGATAGGAGGACCCAACTGAGAAACAAGAGGATGCAAATGGGAAAAACAGAAAACAACAAGTAGAGAAAGAAGGTAAATACATAAACTTGTGCATTATAAAGCATGTGTTCTGCAAGAACAGGTTACAAAGCATTCCAACTGAGCAGCAACAAAAGTGGCTCCTGACATTCTAGCCTTCACAACATAAAGATAAAATGAGTGTGCCTTCCAAAAATAACTATTCAAAATATTACCTAGGTTTCTTCTGCTTTTATCTTGGGATTTGGGACAAAACACACCAAAGAAAAACTATAATACTGGCTATGTCTTAATTACTTTTAAGTCACATAGTGATTGAGTATTTAGTTCTGCAATAGTGCTTCTTGTAATATCTTTAATAAAATTTCTCAATTCTTTAATATAATTTTTTTTTGTTTGGAATCGAGAACCTGGAAGTTCTAGGATGAAAGATGGGTTCTCTTTTTCTCTCTATGAAGCAACAGGACACAACCAGGTTCTCTTACCTACAATACCATTGACAATTCAGTCCAGGAAGTTCACAAGGAATGCATGAAAAACTTCACTGTTGTTCACTGTATAAGTCAATGTTTTCTAAGGCTCTGAGGCTAGAACCAGCTTGGTACAACTCTGAAATATCAAGTAGACCATCATGTTCTATTTACACCTTTACCTTTCAAAGACACTCATGAGTACAACTGAAGTCTTTGAGTATGAACTAAATACAGGAACTCCTTCATCTCCTTCAGCACTATAAGTTCTTCATAGTAAATCTCATATACCATGAATGTGGCCATATAGGAAATGGAGTTTACACTTTAGTCTGAATGGATTTGCTGATCACTAGACTAGACTCTGGTTTATTTTACCTCCACCTCAGTGTACAGACCAATTCTTGAAACTTTAATGTATATCACTAAGGCCCTTCTTTGACAGAATATGTGAGTTCTTGGGGCAAATATTTGAAATACACTCACATACTTGCATCAGGCATTTATAATGAACTCTAGCTTGGAGAGATCTGATGATCTTCCACTATTCTTTTTCCCAATGACAAACGATTCTGGACCTTGGGTCAGGTACTCTTTGAGCACTATGAGATAGATACAATCAAAAGGAAATAGCTAGTCAACAGGAATAGAAGCCTTGGGACAAAACAATTCAATTTTCCTGCATCATATCTACATACCTGACCTCTGGAATACATGAAGACCTAAATCCCCTCTATGTCATATCTCTAGTTCATTAAACTTTTACTTCTATATCTTCTTTATTGAAATGGCATATGGATTGGTTTACTCGCATATCAACACAAATTTGTATATAGATCATTAGAATTTTATAGATAGATTCTTGGCTAGGTTCATATCTGAGGTGCCCAATGACCTGCCTGCCT
Organism: Grammomys surdaster; assembly: GCF_004785775.1. Classification (NCBI taxonomy): domain Eukaryota; kingdom Metazoa; phylum Chordata; class Mammalia; order Rodentia; family Muridae; genus Grammomys; species Grammomys surdaster. The sequence goes on from NW_021604833.1 coordinate 32,759, forward strand.
AGGGGTTTTTTCTGATCCCTAGTTCTTAACAGGACTTGCCGGTGTCAGACTTCTATCCTACATGGACACACTATTTTTAGTCACATAGAATAGTTTCTAAATTAACCAAAATGGCTCTTAAGTTCTTTACAATTATAACTTCAAAATACCCAAATATAGGTTAGTCAAATTTTATATCTTACTTGTCACAATATTCATACCTGATTCTACCCTCTCTTTTTCCCTTCTCACTCTTCTCTTCTTTTGAAGTCTCTCCCACCCTCTATGTCCCTTGATTTTTTTTTTATTTTTATGACTTCTAAGTAGGACAGAATCATCCACTGTTTATTCTTCCTTCTTCTTGTGCTTCTTTGGTCTGTGAGTTGTATTGTGGATATTTCTCACACTTTGCTTAATATACACTTATCAGTGAGTACATACCATATGTATTATTTTTTGACTGAGTTATCTCACTCAGGATGATATTTTCTAGTTCCATCCATTTGCTTAAGTATTTTTTGAATTCATTTTTTTATTAGGTGGGTAGTACTCCATTGTGTTAACATACCACATTCTCTGTATCCATTCTTCTGTTGAGGGACATCGTGGTTCTTTCTTGCTTTTGGATATTATAAATAAGGTTGCTATAAATATAGTGGAGCATGTGTCCATGTTATACATTGGAACATCTTTTGGGTATGCCCAGGAGAGGTATAGCTGGGTCCTTAGGTAGTACTGTGTCCCATTTTTGACAAATTACCAGATGATTTCCACAGTTTTTGAGCCAGTATGTGCTCCCACTCTAATGGAGGAGTGTTCCTCTTGCTTGAAATCCTAACCAGCGTGTTCTGTGGCTTGAGTCTTTGATCTTTGCTATTTGTTGGGTGTAAGAAGCAATCTCATGTTTGTTTTGATGTGCATTTTCCTGATGAGTAAGTATGTTGAACATTTCTTAATATGGTTCTCAGTCATATGAGAGTCCTCTGTTGACAATTCACTGTTTCCTTATGTACTCCATTTTTAATTGGGTCATTTGTGTTGTTGATGTCTAATTTCTTGAGTATTATATATTTTGCATATTAGATGTATCTCACACGTAGGTTTGATGAAGATCTTTCCCAACCTTTAAGTTGCCATTTTCTCCTATTGACAATGTCCTTTACCTACATCCACCCAAACCAGAGAATAAAAAACAGTCATCCACAAATGAATACTTACTCAATCAACACTATAGAGAGCCTAATAATTTGTATTGATAGTTTGATAAATGTCTAGTAAGGCATGACCAAGTTTGTACAGAACATGACCGTTGGCAGTTTTTTCATGCCTCAGTTGGTGTCCATACACGTGAACATGTAAGCAGGAACAACTAGTTTATGGGATATTAATGGCAATAAAATGGGATGTGAATTCTTTAGAGGGATGAATTAGAGGATAATGCTGTGTAGTGGATTTTTAGGATACATTGTAAGAAAGCAATCAGAAGAAATATACTATATAAAATGTTAATTGTAAACATTTCCATATTCAATGTATATAGAGGGACAGCAGGTTTTTTTAAACATGTAGTCAAGAAGATGGACTTATTTTTTTTAAGTCCTAAGAATATAAAATGTAATTTTAGTTGAAGGTTTCACAAATACAATATGAGAAAATTTACATTTTTTTTATCAGAGCTTACTCTAAATTATATCAGTCAGACTAATAATAATAATATGTGTGAATTTTTGAGGAAAATATTCAGATGCAAACAGACACTTGAGTGGTTTTGGATCAGGCATTTGTAATTAACACTAGCTTGGTAAAATGATGAACTTCCACCATTCTGTGTCCCAGTGACAAATGATTCTGGACCTTGAGTAAGGTACCCTTTGAGCACTAAGAGAAAGATACAATCAGCAAGAAAGAGCTAGTCAACAGGAACAGAAGCCTTGGGCCAAAACAGTCCACATTTTCTGCATCATATCTACATACTTGCACTCTGAAATACACGAAGACCTATATACTCTTTTCCTTCATGTGTCTTCCTTCATTAAACTCTTTTATTTCTATGTCTTCCTTATTGAAATCACATTTGGCTGATTTAAAAATAAAGTAGAAAGATTGCAAAACAAAGATACATTGTTAATGTGATATTTGCTAATGAATAATTCAAATGGAATATTTTCCATATTCTAAGACTGTAGGAGGAGCTAAAGTGGGAGGAGTTAGGCGAAGAAGAGGGAAAAAAGGAGGAGCGAGAGAGGGCAGAGATGTAGGAGGATGGAAAGTCACACAGGTATGGAGAGCAGTGTGAGTAACTAATTTATTTAGGTTAGCTATTTGGGAAACAACTCTCTTTGTATGGGTATATTGTTATTGAGCTTTACTAAACATATAAAGCCTTTGATTAATCTATAAGCATTAGAGTTTCATTTTTTTTCTACTGGGCCCACATGAATGGTGAGATGGTCTAGGCAATGCCCAGTCTTACAGAGACAGCATGGAATATTGGCAGAGCTATCGCCCATTCTGATGTCTCGTGGGTGGCAAGGCTAGTGTTTCTGGTCGGGCCGTTTCTAGCTGCAGCACACACATGACCTCTGGCCACAGAACATGGCGGCTGAGCTAGGCAGAGCTGCCACATCTTAGATATTTGGCTTGACCAGAGGATGATTTTAAATAATTATTTCAACATAAAACCATATCCTGGCTTCATGGACACTTGAACCCTTGGATGCTACACTCTTGCTTTTAATACCTCACACATTAAGGCATTTCTGTTTTCAGGGCAAACAAGCTGTATATTCACATCAGTGCTGAGGAACAAAACTAATCCCTCCCTTATTATGGAGTGCACAGTGCTAGGCTATAGACATGGGGCCACAAATCCTTTCAGCTCCAATGGTCTTCACTCTAACTCCTCCATTGGGCACCCCATGATCAGTTCAATGGCTAGTTGTGAGCATCTGCCTCTGAATATGTCAGACTCTTGCAGACCTCTGAGGAGACATCCATATCAAGCTCTTATCACCATGCACTTCCTGACTTCCACATCAGCATCTACCTTTGGTGACTGCACATGGGATGGATACTCAGGTGGAATGGTCTTCAGATGGTCCCTCCTTCAATCACTGACCAAGTCATCATTGAGTAGAGCATTAGTTTCCATGTGTATGTGGGCTTTCCATTGATTTTATCATTATTTTAGACCAGCCTTAGTCAATGGTGATCTGATAGGATGCATGGGAATATTTCAATATTCTTGTATCTGTTCAGGCCTGTTTTGTGACCAGTTATATGCTCAATTTTGGAGAAGGTACCATGATATGCTGAGAAAAACGTATATTCTTTGGCTTTTGGATGAAATGTTCTATACATATCTGCTAAATCCATTTCGTTTATTATTTCTCTTAGTTTCATTGTGTCTGTTCACTTTCTGTTTCTAAGATTTGTCCATTGATGAGAGTGGGGTGATGAGGTCACCCACTATTATTGTGTGAGGTGCAATGTATGCTGTGAGCTTTAGTAAAGTTTCTTTTTTGTATGTGAGTGCCTTTTCATTTGCAGCACAGATGTTCAGAGTTGAGATTTCATCTTGGTTGAGTTTTCCTCTGACGAGTATGAAATGTCCATTCTTATTTTTCTTGATAACATTATGTTGAAAGTCAATTTTATTCTATATTAGAATGGCTACTCCACCTTGTTTCTTGTGACCATTCACTTGGAAAATTGTTTTCCTGCCTGTTACTCTGAGATACTTCTGTCTTTGTCACTGAGGTGTGTTTCCTGTATTCAGCAAAATGTTGTGTCCTGTCTGTGTATCCAGTCCATTAGTCTATGTCTTTTTATTGGGGAATTGAGTCCATTAATGGTATGAGATATTAAGAACTGGGGAGAGCCTACATGAGCAGATTGAGAGCACACTTGAAAGCTTTAGAACTCAAAGAAAGAAATGCACCCAAGAGGAGTAGGAAACAGAAAATAATCAAACTCAGGGCTGAAATCAACCAAGTAGTAACAGAAAGAACTATAGAACAAATCAATAAAACTAGGATCTGGTTCTTTGAGAAAATCCACACGATAGATAAACCCTTAGCCAGGTTAACCAGCAGTAACAGAGACAGTATCCAAATTAGTTAAATCCGAAGAGAAAAGGGAGACATAACAACAGAAACTGAGGAAATCCAAAAAACAATCAGCTCCTATTTAAAAAGCCTATACTAAAGAAAATTGGAAAATTGGGGTGAAATGGACAATTCCCTAGACAGATATCAGGTACCAAAGTTAAACCAGGATCAAATAAGCAATCTAAATATTCCTATTTCCCCTAAAGAAATAGCAGCAGTCATTAAATATCTCCCTGCTAAGAAAAGCCCTGGACCAGATAGATGGTTTTAGTGCAGAATTCTAACAGACCTTTATAGAAGACTTAATATCAATTTTCTATAAACTATTCCACAAAATAGAAACAGAAGGAACACTACCTAATTTGTTCTATGAAGCCACAGTTACACTCACACATAAACTACACAAAGACCCAACAATGAAGGAGAAGTTCAGACCAATCTCTCTTATGTATATTGACACAAAAATACTCAATAAAATTCTTGAAAACCGAATCCAAGAACACATCAAAAAAAATCATACATCATGATCAAGTAGGCTTTATCTCAGAAATGCGGGGATGGTTCAGTATTCAGAAATCCATCAACATATTCCACTAAATTAACAAACTCAAAGGAAACAAAAAACACATGATCATCTCACCAAATGCTGAGGAAGCATTTGACAAAATTCAACACCCTTTTATGGTAAAAGTCTTGGAAAGAACAGGTATTCAAGGCCCATGCCTAAATACAGTAAAAGCAATATATATCAAGCCAGTAGCCAACATCAAACAAAATGTAGAGAAACTTGAAGCAATCCCACTAAAATCAGGGACTAGAAAAGGCTACCCATTTTCTTCCTACCTATTCAATATCGTACTCGAAATACTAGTCAGAGCAATTAGACAATAAACGGAGATCAAAGGGTACTGGCAGCCAGCCCTGGCTTGGTGGAGGAGAAGCAGCTTCTTATGTCTTCTCCACATTGGATCTTATTGGAGCAGCCTTGGGGGATTGGATGGAAGATCATTTGTTGGGTGTAAGACTTGGTCTTACGAGATTCGGGGTAAATCTTGGGATTTACGAGATTCGTGGTAAGACTTTGGTCTTATGAGATACTTAGGGATGCTGTTTAATAAAATCTTACTTATCTACATTACTAAAATTTACTTACTATGCCACTGTAGCTGACCTGCCCTCTGGTATCCTCTGAAACAAGAAACTGCAATTTCTGTCACTAAGCATCTCAGCTCAAAGAACAGCAGAGGATTTGGCAAATAGCCTATGTACTCTCTCAGCAGAAGCGTCTGGTCTCTAACTTACATCTGCTAGACTGAGGTCTCAGGAAGGAAAAACACTTAGAAAAGTTATCATATAGTTTATGACTAAGTGTAAAACGTTTCCAATAAAAGCTATCTAAGAGGGAAATTGGAAATATCCTAAGTGGGGAAAAGGAAAAAAATCTACCAAAGAAAAAATTCTAAGTGGAAATTCTAAGCAGGGGAAAAGGAAAGGACTAATGGGTCCTAAGGAATATCCCTTTTCTTTGTCTTCAGTATTTAAATATCATTCAGAGTACATGATAAGATGTTACAAAGTTCATCACAAGTTCACACAAAATTCAAGTCATAAATTGAAATAGAAGTTTACAATAGATAATGTTTACATGCATATCCATTAGGAGTAATTATCTGGTTAAACATCCATCACCTGTCTAGCTCCTCACGTTCACTGAAGGTTTAAAACTATAACTAATAAATTAGTGAAATTTTGTATAGATAAATTCAGGCAATATTTTTTCTCTTCTCTCCTTGTACCTATAATAAATCGTGAGTTCCCTTTTAGTGACCTTGGTTAATTGTTTTACAACCTCTTGGAATGTGCTCTGAGCAGGAGAAAGTCTGGTTACTATCATACAATATATCTCAATTATAGATTCTCTTCACTTTTCTCCCAATTCTTTCCAATACTCCCATGCAATCTAGATCCACAATTTTTTGCTCTCTTTGAAAATAAACAGACTTCTAAATGACAACTATCAAATTAAATGTACTGAGATAAAATTAAAAACAAATATAACCCCCCTGGCAACGGGTAATGTGATACGTTGTTGGATTGATTGTTGGTATGTTGTTCTTATATCAATCAGGGGCAGAATACATGGCAGTTTTTGTTCATCCTCGCTTGATGCCTGGCTTTATGGCCAAAGCCATTTTATAAAAGCACACATACAAACTAAACCGAAACAAACTTAACCAAACCAAAACTAGGCAGTACAGTGGAAGAGAAAGAAGATACGTAAGAGACTTTTGGACAGCGATGCTTTCCACACACCTCCCCTCTGGTGCTTAGCACATGCAGTGACATAGACATGAGCTTACAACTACATCTTTAAGCATGGGCAAAGGATGTTACCCAGGGCCTGGTAGCTGCATGATCATCCTCATGTGGTAGTCAGATAAGAATAAAGTAGCTTGAACAGCATGAACAGAGTAAAAACTTTAGACTTGAAGATGGACAGGATTAGTCAGTTGTAAGTGCTCAGTCCTAGCAGACCCCTATTTAGGGGTCTGAGGTTCATGTTACCTCTAGAGATTATGGACATGTAGCTAGTCAGGGTAGCTACCAGGGACCACATGGATGACCAAGAGTTGTACAGAACTGACCTTGCCCTTCACTGCCTGTGACACTCAGAAGAGCTGGCTCTATATCTCACTAGTGACAGCACATGGAAGTATAGGCCACTTCTCTCCACCAGTCTGCACAGTGGAGCTAACTTTGGCAGTGGGTGTAGGTGAGCTGAGGCTACAAAGGTGGAAGAACTGATCCTGCCATTTGTCTCTCATAGAGTGCCATGGATGCAGAGATGATGCCTCACTGCCACCTCTATCAGTTGGAAAAGCAGCCCACAAGGTCATAAGTATAATACAGCTAACCCCACTTTTCATCATCAGCAGTATTCAGAAAGTGGGCCCTGTATCTTGCCTGCAAATCACAGCAAAGGTATGTCTGGTGGTAGGGGCACAGCTGAACTATCTGAGAGTGAGAGTTCATCAGAGCTGGTCTCTCCACTCATCTGCCATGTATTTGCCTTGAGGTGATGTAGGTGTGAGGTGATTCCTCTCCTTACCCCCACCACCTGTGGCAGTCAATAGAGCTTGCCCCTTGGGCTTGAGAATGGGAGAACTAGCCTTGCCCTTTCACTGCTTGTAGCATTGGGGAGAGTGGTCCACGCACATTGCCTGATTAACATAGTTGAGCCAATCCAATGGCTAATGCAGCAGTGATCCAACTTAAGGGTGTGAGAGTAGAAGAGCTGTCCAAACATCTTCAAACTGAAGCTCTAGGGCAAGTGGGCCTCTTTCTTTGATGGGGCAGCATAGTGGAGCTGGCCCCTGCAGGCATGGTTGTGTGTGAACTGGCACCAATGGCCTTACATCAGAAGACTTGACTCTGCTTCCTATTGATAGTAGTATTGGTTGGCCTAGCTAGAGTAGTGCTGCAGAGTTCTGCCTGGTGGTGCAGATAAGGGAGCGCCAGAGCCCTGACCAGCTCAGCTACCACCCAGTTCCAGACCCATGGTCTCTCAGTTGGCCCACACTCAAAATCTCTATTATCAGCAAATGTTTGAGCTGTGTGAAAGGATCAATCCTGATGATTCAAATCAGCAGAATCTCCATGACATGGATCAACAACAGAATAATTTGGAGGAGTCCTGCTGATGATCCATTATAGATAGTATTAGAAAAGCCAGATATCTTGAACCAGACCGAATCATTGCAATGAACATTTGAAAGTGAAGAGAGAGGGATATACTGTGGGACACACTGTGACATATACAGGTGTCATGATGAGATGTTTTTTATGCTCTAGTCTTTTAGTTTCATGTGTATTGTGTTTTTCATTTGGCTTGGGATGTTGCAAAGGTGAAAGGCAGATATAAGGGCATCAGAAGACGAGCAGGACTGGAGAGCATTACATGAAATTCACAAAGAGTCAACAAAAAGTTTTAAAAGATTGAAATAGGACAAAACATACAAACATAAGGAAAAGAGGCAAAAAAAGCACAAGAAAAACATATTAATACAGATGAACTTGTCTAGTTCCCACTATGATCTATTCCTTTTTATTTAGATGATTTTCATATATGTATGTATTTGAGGAAAATTATACTAAATTAGGATTTCTCTCTACCACTCAAACAGACTTTCATTTTAGGTATTTGTTTCTGTATTTTCTACCTTGTCAGCCTCATCTTTCCTCCCCATTTGATCTGTCTATTTCAGTCCATTCACTCCCATCTTTCAGGTTAACATGTGTCCTTCACCAGTTGTTGGGTTAAATTGCCTCCTGTGTCTGTCTCTCCCCTGGGCTAGGGCCACTCAGCAAGACTGAGTCAAGGGAAGTTTGGCTGTATTATCTCCATGCAGGTGCTGGGCAGGCATCAGGCTATGTGAAGCCACAGGAGGACCCTGCTTTTTGGGTGGTAGGTGGAGGAGTGCAGTCTGAGGTCCCTGAAGATCCTTCCAGAATTGGTTGGAGGGTCCCCGGGCCAAAAGGTGTTTATGGACCAGCTTGTTCACAGGCTCCTGGGTCCTCCAGGCACTGCTTAGAGCCATGAAGGAGCTCAGAACAAAGTACGGGCACATGGGTTCTATCTGCCTGCATCCAAAGGGATAAGAAAGGGAGAGAAACACTTGCTGTGTCCAGTGGGGATGAGGCTTAGTTATGGTGCCCCACTTGACTTGCTTGAGTTGGAGGTCTGTCTTGAGTCTCTGTGGCCTGTAGTAACACCCTCTACCTGTGGAGGGTCTAGTGCAGTGTAGCCCTATGTGACTAAAGGACATAAATCTATGGAAGGCTGCAGCCTTCTGTCAGGAGCCTGAAGTCTGGAAGCATGGCAAAATGCCTGCTGTCCCTTGCAGGGGAGCCTGTGGGGTCACCCGCAGAGTCTCTGGTGGTTTCCTGCATGTGCTTGACCAGAAACCAGGTTGTATTTCACAGTCCTGTATCCATCAATACCTATATATTCTCCCTTTCCTTTCTGTGGATATCTAGCCCCACCCCCAGTACATTACACTACCCTAACTTCTTTGTTTCTATGAATAGTAGCTTGCATACCATCTTCTTAACAGCTAAAATCCACAATAAATGTGTACATGCCATATTTGTTTATCTTGTTTGGGGATCCTTTACTCAGGATGATTTTGTATTTCCATCTACCTGCGAATTTCATAATATACCTCTTTTATTAAGTTTATATCCCTTGAGTTTTATATTGTTTAGCTTCCAGGGAAATTATGACTTCATAAAATGAAATGACAATATTCCTTCTGTTTCTACTTTGTAGTAAAATTTGGGGAGCATCTGTATTAATTCTTGCTTTGAAATCTTGTGGAATGTAAGCAAAAAATAATAATTTAATAAAAAAGATTTTTCTTCCTTCCTTAGTCTTTTGTTGGTGAGATTTTCTTTGAGGTTCATTTTCAAATACCTAAATTTTTCATTTCCAGAATTCCTTCAGTTCGAAATTTCTTTATTAATTCTACTTCTACTCGCAGGTCTTCAACTATTTTTTTTTCATTTCCTTTGTTTTTTCTGTCTTTATTAATTCCTTAATTTCTCTTATAATGGGCATTATAACATGTATAGAGGCTATTTTAAAGCCTGTGTCTGTAATTCTGCTCTGATGCATTTAGTAGTGCCTACTGTATTGCAGTTGCTGGGATTATTGGAATGTAATACATGGTTGAAGTCATAGAGAAGGGAGAGCTACAGCCAAACTCAAAACAGTTACACATAGTGACCTCTCATTGCACAGAGGGGCCACGAGAAGATAGTGGGTGAATTTGTATAAGCTAAAAATGTCCAATTCAGAAATTATCATACAGTCTTTCAGAGAATGGTTTCTGATGGATATATAGAAATTTTAATTAAACAGCAGCCAATGATGGATAACATCCATCACAAGGATCTACACACCCTTTATCCTGAATACCAGACTAACACTCAATCTCAACTTCAAGATGAATTGCATTTTGCACCACAAAAAGTGGCTGCATAAAAAGATACAGAAGCTAGAAATCATACTTAAATTTTTCATTTTTGGAGGATTTTATTTGTACAAGCATTAAAACTGAAGATAAAGTTACTTTAGGAAACATGAGCATTAATTAGTGAAAACAAATGTTAACAGTGCTCATGTCAAATATTTGAAAGCTCTCAGTGTTCACAAGACAACGTGGATTTTGTGGAACTCAAGAGTTAAACATACTCATCAAAGGCCATTCATTGGAGTGGATGGCACTCCTCTGGAAATGGAGTCTCATGCCACCTGCTTCCCTGTGAACACCAGGCTGCTCACACAGTAGGGTATTGGGCAAGTGAAGCAATTGCACAGTGGTTGTTCCTGTCTTTGGCGATCTTCATATATCCGCCCAATCCCCATCGTTTACCCCAGCTAAAAGAAATCATATTTTCCATTTAATAGAAATAATGACACATGATAGACATAATTATTGGCAAGAGGACAACATAACAGTAGTATTAGGGAAAGAAAAAGTTCTACTCCTGAGTATCAAGAAGTGCCTCAAACAAGACGTGAAAAAAAGGAGGGAATGAGAATTTCTACGCATACATGCATGAGAACTGAAAACATGTTTTATGTATGTCAAAAGTAATGACACTGATATTCTAGATACCAGAGTAAGAATGTGAATTTCACAATAATATATTGGTAGTAAGTTCTTAGAGTTATATAGGGTAGCTCAGAGTTTAAGGAGTGGAGATCGACTCCAAGGGCAATTGAAAAGCCATTTTGACATTGTAGTGTGCATGTAATAAATGTTTTTGGGACATGGACACAGGATATATATTTAGCAAACTGGCTAGCCCAAGTAAATAATAATTCCCAGATCAGCCAGAAACACTGCCTCAATATGGATATTGTATAATGATTGAGAAACAACTGATGTTAAAATTGGAGCTGTATACAGGAACACTTCCACACACACGTATGTACACACAGAAATGAAGATAGGCAGACCTCACACATGTACATCATAAAACAAGAATACAATTTGTTCATCTTAAATGGGTCAAAATTTTCTAGGCTGTGCATCAAAATATTGACTGCAATATTTATTCTCTTCATGATCTCCCTGTTCATCTAGTCCCTTAACCACTAAACCATCTCTCTAGCTGCCGGAATTTTAAATACAGATTTTTTGGGGGAATTTATACCTGTTCTTTATCAGCCAGTAGCTATTGCCATCTGTTTCATTTCCTTCAAATCCATAACCAACCACCAGAACTGCATGATTCACAGAACTGGTCACAGAACTTATGCAGTTTGGCTCATGGTAAACACCTGAAAAATAAAATGGAAGCTGACATGAGAAGCAAAGAATACATGACACTGAGCACTGCCACCAACAACAAAAAGGCATTTTCAATGATCTATGAAATCATATAAACTTCACTGGAATAATGAGCTTCATAAATTTTTCAAAAGAATTTATGTATGTGTGTGCGTGTGTGTGTGTGTGTGTGTGTGTGTACATGTGCGTGTGTGTACATAGACATATATATGGCTTTACTGAAAGCTGAATGAATTCAAAGTAGTGATATTTGTTGATAATTGTGGTCTACTAGCATATGAGATGACTTCTTGATGTTGTAAATTTTATTACTAGACTCTCATGTCAAGTTAAGTTTATAGGACAGAAATTACTTAATTTAAAGACTCTGTTATAATTTGATTTCAGATATTCTGTCTCTGTAAGTATATAAAACTTCCACCAAAGTGAGAAGAGTTGAAAATTTAGTCAGCCAATAAAGTTTTATTAATTATGACATATTAACTTTCATGTGGAGGTTAATAAAGATGAAATTCAGTACTTAAAAATATTATGTGAGGATGACTAAAATCCAGAAACTCAAACATTCATAATATATGTTTTATATAAGAGGTGGTCATGGTATAGGGATGTTACATATTTTTTCTTCATATCTAGAGGGAAATATACCAACCTCCCTGATAGAACCTAAAACTACTGGAGACAACATGAACTCCAGTAGCAATGGGCCCTTTAGTTGCTACAGCATCCATTAGGACATCTTCACTTTCTGGGAGGACCACAAATCCTGTGATTTTAGCAGATGAATTCTTAGGATTGTACCTGCATAGTCCTTCCTTTAAAAGACAAAGAAGTAGAAACTCAGTTACTTTCACCTATTGCCTGGAAGCAAGAGACAGACAACAGCATTCTGCGCTTTGCAAATGAACACACTCATGTAAGGAGTTTTTAAAAATAATCATGGGAAGTGAAATATTATTAAATGATTAGGAGCTAAAAATGAGTTCTTCCTCCTAATCATAAGAAAATTGTGAAAAAAAAAAAAAGAAAACTGTGTGCCACAGAGTTCTGAAATATCAGTACAACTATTTCCATATTCTCCAAGCACACAAAAGGAAAAAACAGGGTACACTGATATCATCACACCAAAATCTTAAGCAAACAATACATAACAACAACATTGATAGTGTACAAAGAGATTCTACCATGTATTCTGATCTCTGAAGCTAGTGTATTATCTCTACAATTGTCACTCACTACCAGCTGCGTTGAAATGTCAACTTAGGAAGACCACTTACTTTTCGTTCATATGGATATGTTGCTTCAGCCTCCAGACCTCCGTTGTGCAAAACATACTGAAAGGCATTGTACGTATTACCCCAACGACAGCCTCTATTGCCTTGAGGTCTAGAACAGTCCACTAGGTTCTGTACACTCAGTGGGATCAGTTTGCCAGTTTTCTTGAACATTTGCCCTTCTATGGCACCAGTCACAGGAAAAGCCCAACAAGAACTACATTTTCCCTAAGCAGAGAAGAAAACATGGTCGTCTATAAACAAATACAAAGTCAAGAAACAACGTAGACAGACTAATAATTAATGTAAATGGAGAACTGGTAGATGATGGGTCCATAGAAAAGAACTGCCAGTCTCCTAGAGGACTGAGATGCAGGCAGTATGCACCTGCTCCAGTACACACACACACACATGCACAGGCACACAGGCAAACACACGGACATCTGAGCAGGAGCTATTGGTTTTATGGGTTATTAATGACAATAGCTGGAGCATGAGTTCTACAGTGAGAGGAGAAACTAATAGTTGGAGACTGTGTGCTCCACGCTGCAAAGATCAATATACACTGTAAGATTTCCAAGTATTCAAAGAAGAAAAATATTATTTACAAAATTAACTGCAAATCCCTCCACATTCAATTTGAATACACAGACATTTGCTGTTTTGAAACTCATGTGGTTTAAGAAGGTTGGCATAGCCTAGCATGGTGGTGCATAATCTTTAATGCCAGCACTTGTGAGGCAGAGGCAGTAAGATCTCTGTGTATTCAAGGCCAGTTTGTTCTTCAAATGAGCTCCAAGGCAGCCAGGGATCTTAAAACAAGAAAACTTGTCTCAAACAAAGCAAGCAAACAAGTAAACAAACAAACAAACCAAAATGCAAAATGTGAGAAGAGGAGCAGATAAAGAAGACGATTAGAATGAAGAAGAAGGAGGAAAAGGGAGGAGCAGAAGGAGGAGGAAGGAGGAGAAGGAGGAGGAGAAGAAGAAGAAGAAGAAGAAGAAGAAGAAGAAGAAGAAGAAGAAGAAGAAGAAGAAGAAGAAGAATGGCATGTGACACTGGCATGTGACACTGTCATACCTGTTTTCTCACAGGAGTCACATAGCCTTCATTTCGCCAATCAACAAATTTGGGCAAAGCATCTTTCCAATACCAATTGTTAGGGAAACGACTACCAAGTGCACGTTTCCAGAGACTTTTCCCTGTGTTGTTGACTGGTACTGTAATACCAATTATCATGTCATTGAATTCTTCATCAGTCTTCAAGAAAAAGCATTAAATATTTATTAAAGAAAAGTCTCATGTAAAGCACTAAAGAAAGCACAGGATACAACAATCCATGTCACACTCACCATGTCAGCAAAGTCATTTATTTCCATGGTGTAGGTATTCTTCCCCAGGGAATTCTCCATGTTGTGCAGTTTAATCCTTTTTACATTTTCTTCCCATACTGTTCTCCTCAGTACCTCTTCCTCCTGGGGGAGAATATAATGGAAGACAATTCATTCCATTTACACTCCTGCACAGGCTGATGTTGCAGACTTGCTGTTGCAGGTGACTAGAGGCCAAGGAAGGGATCTCAGGATACTATGGTCTCACTTTTACATACTAAGGAAAAGTGAATCTGAACATCCTGTGCTCACAATGATTTTTATTATGCAATCTCTCCATGGTGGTGGTTCCTAACATGGCACCTATGATCTTCATGTACCCAGACACTTTTACTCTGGGACCCCTCTGAACATGTTCCTGGATACCAACCAGAGTGTATGACTTTTCATATTTTATCTTCCACTCTTCCCATTCGATGTCCAAACTGAGATCAAATCCTGAGGCACCTGACACAACTCCCAAGCACAGGATAACCAGGAAGGCAGCAGGAGTCATGTCTCTACCTGGATATGAAAGAGAAATGAAGATATGACTACACTAGTATTTTTAAAATGTCATCTTACTCCTTCCTGAGAAATTAAGCCATGCATGGTTAATATAATAATTTGCATTATTACTTCAAATACTTTTCAAAAGATTGTGGAAGTCTTTGCTAAATCAACATTCCCTATAGGACCAGATAGGGACATATCACCTGATATTGCATCTGCACCTGCAAATTAAAAACAGATATATCTATGGGTTATGTGCAAGAGATGTCTTCAAAATACCTAGTGCAACTCTATGGACAGAGTCAGACAATCAGTTAAGAGGACTCTATACAAACATAAACTCAGAATGGACTTGGTTTACCATTCTTTACCCTCTCTACCCACTCCACTCTACTTACACAGAAGGCTGGTGATATTAGGTTATATTTTTCTTCTTTGTGATCTGTTCTCCCTGAACTTTCCCAGAGAACCTGTCCAACCCCAGTTTCTGTTCTTCCGG
Organism: Grammomys surdaster; assembly: GCF_004785775.1. Lineage (NCBI taxonomy): Eukaryota > Metazoa > Chordata > Mammalia > Rodentia > Muridae > Grammomys > Grammomys surdaster. The sequence goes on from NW_021604833.1 coordinate 47,861, forward strand.
TGACAGGCAGGGCCTTACCTTTCTGTGATGACCACTTCTGCCTCAGATCCCTTCAGAGATTCAACTTGTCGGAGGATGGTGAGTTTCTAGGATCTGGCCCAGCAACTCCTCACTCATGCTATAAATCTGAAGTATCTATAGGGTTGGACCTGCCCCTCAATCATGCTTTACTTTTGATTGGCTGTGTTGGTGATTAGATTAAGGCTGTCCTCACTGGGACTTCAGGCATCTTCTGAGATTTAATCTGATTGACCCTTTGGCTTGGCTGTAGGCTACCTCTGTGGAAAGCAGGAAGCAGAATTTATGAACCTTGTCAAAGAAATGTAGATAACCATCCTGTAGGCCTTGGATCTCATTATACTGGATATTTTTGCTTCTATGATTTTGTTTCCTGTATAATTATGTAGTATTATACCCTTGAAGATTAGAATGGGATGTTTTAGTTACCATCTCTTGCATGGGCTTGGCAATTATATTTTATTTCATGTTTAGTTCATAGCTATGATTGGTCCTTTGAGAGCACACACCCTGGGATGCTCTTTTCCTGATGTCATAGTGTAACATGGATGGATATCATGAGAATATTTAGGAGACAGTGAAACCCAAGGAAGAAAATGATATTCAAGGCTGAGCCATGCAATAGTGAATATGAATGAATGTGTCCATAGTCAGTGGTCTCATTTAATTCACCGGTTCTTCTCTTGGAGAGTAAATTGAATCACCACCTAGAAGCACCACTTTCCCTGTCCTCTTCATTGTGACAATATTGGGGTAATTGGAAAAACCTGCATTGGCCATTTTCAACACCTATTATGAATATCTTAAGAGCACACACATTGTTTGACAGCACCACAAAGAGATATACTTAGAAGGATAGGATTTTCTCTTGAATTTTCTCTGGAAATTGAATATTAATCCTCCTTTTCCCCTCCTCTTACCTTAACACTCATCATTTCTTTTTGTCAGTGTAGATATTTGTCTACTGCCTTTGGTTTAGTGATGTTCTTTACAAGATTCTATAGGAAATGTAGTATCCACTCCAAGTGTCTGCCTCCTGTAGATGGACAGGTCCTCAATTGGAGGGGAATGGTTACCAAACCACTGTCAAAATATTTGATCCACAATTGTTACTATTTAAAAGAACTGCAGTGGCAAAATTGGAGAAGAGACTGAGGTTAAATAGGTCCAGTGACCTCCTTGGTCCCAACTTGGGATCCATCTCATGGGGAGACACCAAAGTCTGATACCATCACTGTGCTATGATGTGCTTACAGGCAGGAGTCTAGCATGGCTGTCCTCAGAGAAGCCCTAACAGAAGAATGATTGAGACAAAGGTAGATACTCACACTCAACCATTGAACTGACCTTATGGTTGGATTAGGGGAAGGATTGAAGAAGTTGAAGGGGAGAGCAACTCCATACTTGACATTAGCAGTGTCAACTAATCATGGGATTGCCATGGGAGCTCCCAGAGTCTGAGCCACCAACCAAGCAGCATATATGGGCTGGTTTATGGCCCTGAGCACATATACTGCACTGGACAGCCTGCTCTGGCCTCTGAGGTACTTGATGCCCCAGGGAAGGGAGATGCCTTGTGGGGGTTAGAAGAGCACCCTCTCAGTAGCAAGGGGTGGAGGTAACTTATAAGGGACTATGAGGGAGGACCAGAAGACAGGGCAGTAGTTGGAAGGTAAATAAAGAATATAATTTTAAAAATAGATAAATAAAGAAGTGAAGACTCTGATGAGGGAATAACAGGTACTCTCTCCTACACTTCTGTATTAGAAGATTTTCACATAAATCTCATATGCCATATATGTAGTCAAATATAGAATGCTGAATTCACATTGTAATCTGAATTTCCTTGCTGATCTCTAGAGGCATCTATTTTTTTTCTCTCTTAAAATGTATAGGGCCATTCTTCAAACTCTAACATATACTTCTGAGATACTCTTTTACTAGAATAATTTAGCTGTAGGAGGAAAATGGTCAGAATACATGGAGACATCTGAGTGATTTTGATTCTGACAATTACAGTGAACTCTCGCTTGGAATGTTTAACAGATGAACTGTCTCTCTGTGTTCTACAGAGCAATGTGTCTGGACTTTGGGTCAGATACACTTTGAGCACCAAGAGATAGACACAATCAGCAGGAAAGAGAGCTAGTCAACAGGAAAAGCCTTGGGCCAAAACAGTCCTCCAAGGGCCTCTAATTAGACATAAGGAGGGCATAGTTCCTCCTTCTCGGTCTCTACCTTTTTCATACACTTTTACTTCTATACCTTCCTAATTGACATGTCATTTGCCTGTTGAAAGCCATGCAAAGAAAAATTATACAACAGAGAGATGCCTTCAATATAATATTTATTTGTGAATAAATCATAAGTAATGTTCTCGACATTTTATAACCAAGACCAGGAGTCATTAGCATATCAGTGCTCCTCTGACTCCCTGATCAGAAGGAAGCACTTTACCTGTAAGTACTAACAAGCTATTCTTGGCACCAATGTGATGCTCCAGTATCAAAATGACCCTATGTTTATTTCAGAGTGCTTGGGAATATGGGCTGAAATCTGCTAGGCTTTTAGGATGGCCACATTAGATTTGTTCTTAAAATGTACATGCTTTATTCATACTAACATTCTCTAAAATATGATATTATTGTTCAACAAATCTCACCAAGAGGGAACAGTTGAACAGAAAGGCTCCTGCACAGTCCTACACTTCAAGCCTCATCTCCATCTGCGGTGAAAATCCTTTACTTATGGCTGGCTGAGACAATGTTATTGATGGAGATCCAGTTGGTCTCATTATTCTACAGGATAGAGATTTCTTGTCATGGAGTCACTGCAGTGTGATCCCACATACTAGCTCCACAGTTCCATTTTATTGTTGTTGCTATCATACCTTAATCCTTCCCTTTGGCAGTAGCTTTGCTCTATTTAAACTCACAGCTTGTGGTTGGTTTATTAGCACAGAGGCACAACCTTAGAATTATTATATCATTAGCAGCTCAAAGATATATCCTGGGCTAGGTTCATATGTGAGCTATTTGTGTGTTTTTCTGGATCTTACTTCTGAGACATAGTTCTTCCTTAGCTGCCTGCTGGCAAACTTCTATTTCACATGAGATACATATTTTCTAGTCACAGGATATGTTTCCTAAGTTAACTTAGATGGATTTAAGCTATGTTCCTTATACTTATGGAACCAGAATACTCACCCTTATGTTAAGGCAATGTGTGCTTCTTCCTGGACACATCCTTCCTATTTCTTTATCATTTTTTTCACTGATTGACTCACATACAGACAAAATCTATGAGGCTTATAACAATGGGCAACATCCTCTCTTACCTCTAGACTTCCCCTTAATCTACAGAAAACATTGAAAACCAAAGAAGCTCAGACTACACAAGGGCCTTTAGAGCCCAACCTTCCAAATGCCACCACAATTCTACTCCCAAAGCAACACAATAAGGTCTAACATAACAACACTCAATTTTCCCCATATCATTTTTCTTCTATTTAGTTTCTATCAATAGGATAGATATCATGGACAACAGGAATATTTGGAATAAAAGGGCTTATTTTACAATATACAAGTCACCGTTGAGTGATGCCAAGACTTGGAATTTAAGGTATGGGTCTGATGCTATGTCCAAATGCCAAATACTGACATTCCATCACACTCATGCTCAGCCACATTATTCTAGAGCCCAGGCCTACCTTTGTAGGATGGTTTTGCCCCTAGTGACCTGGGCACTTCTATGTCAATTAATAGTCTAAAAAAATTCAAAAGGCATGGCCACAGGCTAATCTGATGGAAGCAATTTCAAATGTATTTCTCTTTTTCCTGTATGTTCAGTTGAAAACTAATATTATCCATCATAGCTGGTTTGGCAATGATAATTCTTATAGCTTGTGTCTTGTAAAAATTTTTCATGGTACTACAATTCTTTCAGATAATTTTTCTAGGTAAGATAATCTGTGTCAGCAATTGTGGTCTCTTTGAACTTGGAAAACATTGTTTAAGCCCTTCTGTCTTGTGAACTTTTCACTTAAAAGTCAGCTGCTACTCTGATGGGTTTGTTTTTATTTGTCATTTGTGGCTTTTTTCTGGTAGCTTTCAATACTTTTCCTTTGTTTTGTGTATTTACTGTTTTAACTATGGAATGATGTGTACTGTTGCATTTCTTGTGTCCTTTTAGCCTTCTGCTTGCCTCTTGGATCTGAATGGGTGCATCTTCTTAGTTTGGGAATTTGGGGAAGTTGATTCTTTGATCCTGGTGAGAATCTGATCTATACTATTTACCTTGGATTCTTCTTCTGCTTCTATGCTTATGATTCATAGGTACTATGTTTTCTCTGTCTCCCAAAGTTATTCACATTCCTTTCCTTTGTTTTGTTGGTTTATATGGGATTTTTAAATATTATTGTTTTTCACTGATGGTCTAAGTCCTCTACTTTGTCCTCAGGCCTGATATTTTGATTCCTATTGATCTTTCATACTCCATGTGAATGCAGTGCTCTTCTTATCATTTTATTTCTCATTTACTGTTTAATGTAAAGTCAAGCACAAATCCAGAGGAAAGCAAAATTTGCTGGAATGGGGCATATTTTTCTGATGCAACTCTTTTATGATGACCTATATCTAGACTGGTTTGAAATTACAGGTGTGACTGGACCAAGTAAATTTAAATTATAAAAAACAAAAGATAGAGAGAAGGGTTTCATTTTAGGTCATTACTTGTCAGGCCCTGAAGTCCTAAATGTTTTGTCTGCCTGATATTATTGCTATGATGAAACACCAAGACCAAGGAAACTTTGGGAGACAAGGGTTTATTCAGCGTATGCTTCCAAATCACAGTTCATTATTAAAGGATATCAGAACAGAAGTCAAACAGATCAGGCACCTGGAGGCAGGAGATGAGGGAGAAGCAGTGGAAGAATGTCACTTACTATCTTGATCATCATAGCTTGCTCAGCCTGCTTTCTTAAAAAATCTAAGAACACAGGCTCAAGGATAGAACTAACCACAACGAGTTGGATCCTATCCCATCAACTATTAATTAAGAAATGGCCTACAACTGGATATTTTGAACACATTTTCTCAATTGAGGCTCCATCCTTTCACATTATTCCAGGCATTATCACATTGATAGAAAACTAGCTGGCACAACTGACCAATTCTCATCTTCACAAACACATCACTAGTAAGCCATAACCTTTCCTTTCTTTTCTTTCCCATTTCATACATTAATATTACCATTCTAAAATTTAAAATTCCTAATATTTTTAAGAAATGAAGTGCCTAAAATTTAGTCTCTTAAAAATATTTTTGCAAAAATATTCAAATTCTCTCATGGGAGGAAATAGGGTTGACAACCTTGGAGAAGCTGAAAACCAATTCTTGTACCAGCATTCATCTGTCTCTTTCTCTCTCTGATTTTTCTGAGGGCCTTCACTACCTATTTCATGCTCTCTTTAACCCTCCTTGTATTGTCTATGTAAAGGCAACCTCCTTCTTTAAGAACTGTACATAGTCAAGAGCTGTACACAGCCTTTTCTATTGCAATAGAGTAAATCAAGTCCAATAAGGATCTTTGCGATTTTAGGAGGCCTCTTCAGACAGTGAAGCGAGGGATTTCTTCAGATTAGTGATGTCAATCTCTAGCTGTTTGATGTTCTTGTCAGTGGCCCTTCAAAGGTATGAGTAGTATAAGTTCGGAGGCCAGCATCTGGATTAGAACTTCTAACAGCAGACATCATGGGTGATTCATTTTTACCTGGAAAGGAAAAAGAAGGGGATTCTCAGGGAGATTTCTCTTCCCTGGATGTAAATTGTTATTCATCGTATTTATGGTTTGGCCAGGCTTTGTGGAGGTATCTATTTTTTTCATTAATCTTTTTGGTAGCCGGTTAGTTGTGCCTTCTGTGGTATCAAACAGGCATATCAATCCTTGGCCCCATAAGGGAACTGGGTCTGGGCCATTCCCTTTAAGGGTAAGAGGGTCCTTCCCCATATCTGTGGCAAAGTTTTGTTGGTCTTGGTGGTGCCAGAGGCAGTCAGCAGCAGATTTGCCAAGAGCTTTCAGCTTTAGAAAGATAAAAGTGAACAAGGCATGATGGAGAGTATTTCAGGGGGACTCCTTCTGAGGGGGTACCATTCCCCCTCTTTTGTTTTTAAAGCCTATTTTTCAGAGTTCTTGTAAAATCAGGGCAGAAGCACCAACAGTCGCTCCTTCCAGACTCAGAGAGTCATGAAGACCCTATATAAAGATACATAAATCTATATTAATAATCTTTTGTCAAAGGACTGTTATATCACTGCCAACAACTAATCAGGCTATGTAATATATCGATTAATAATAGCTTCTTCTACTTTTTGTGAGATTACCTCTTTTCTCAATTAACTGTTGAGGAAAATTAGGATTTACATCTCTCTTGAGAATATTGAACAGAGACTTAAATTCTTTTGTGGGGAGCTTAAAATAGGATCTTAGACAATTAGCAACTCCCAGAAACTTTTGAAAATAATTTGAAATAAGTAAACTCTCTCCCTCTCTTTTTATTTTAGACCCTTTATCTGTGTGATATTTTTTATTGGATATTATACGTATTTACCTTTCAATGTTATCTCCTCTCCCTTTCTTCCCCAAAACCCCTTATTCCATATCCCCTCCTCCTAATTTTTGTGAGGGTGTGCTCCAAACATCCTACCAGGGTTCTTTTTGCTTTTTTCTGCTGGTCCCTGGCCCTCAAATAGGCAGACTAACTCTGTGATACAACAGATAAATAATTTGGTAGCAAAACCTACTCAGGTACATTATCATAAGTTAGCTATGGAGGACCATGAGACTCAAGATGAGGTTGTTACTTTATACAGGGTGTTTCCAAAACCCATCTCCACCCAATCTAAAAGGGGGGACTTCAGCGCCTAGACCAAGCATAGAGGGGCCACCCAGAACCCCCTATGACAGGCAATCTGAATTCTTGCTTAGGCTGCGAGGCTAAGCACTGCAAGGGAATACAAATAAAAGATAAAAATATCTCTCTGGGTTCTCTGAGGGACAAGCCTGACTGCATAGGGGTTGATGTCAAAAGTATCCCCTCTCCAGGAAAAAGACATAGGGACAGGTATGGCCCTTATGCCTCACTGGACAACAACAGGGGGACTGGAGCCATTACAAGGTCCCCTTCAAATATTGGAGATCAGGCCTCTATCCCCACCTTCACAAGTTTAGAATTGCCACAGCCCTTCTATACTTAGAGAAGGGAGGAGATGTCAGGGGCAGCACTGCTTACACACTGAAGGCCTAAAATCAGCCATAGGCCTAAAGTCAGCAATAGGCCTGTCATACATGTATACTAACACCAAGTCTTGGGTCTCAGTGGAAAATCATTGAAACAGACGACTATAAGTTAATGTCAACAGGCAGCTTTTGTGGAAATTTATAAGCCTAAGTAGTCATAGACCTTGTAAATAGGTAGCCTTGGCAGACAATACTAACTTAGATAAGGACAAGCGAGTCATAGGCAGAGTCACAGTAAATTGTCCCCTGAACCTTCACCCAGCCGATACCCGGTTCTGAAGATATCTGTATTCCCCCTGAACACCCACACTCCAGTGTCATTCCCTTCCCCACATCCTGCCTTTCTGTGTTTATAACCCCTGTGTGAATTAATTACCATTTGAGAAAAAAAAAGAAAAGAAAATTATGAATTAAAAAAAAACGAATTCTCTCATGTATTATCTGTTATTAAATAAAATAAAATTAAATACTTTCCTATTTCAAGAGGGAAGAATCAGGGTGTAGTCGATCTTAAGTCAAATCTCAACTACTAAAATGAAATGACTCCATGTCAAGATATCTGCCAGCATCCTTCTAAGGTCTTGGGTAACTTCTCAGGCTCTGCTTTTTTCAACACACACAGCTTGTCTTCTCTGACAAAGCCATCCAAAGCCTGGTATTGTTCTTAGTGGTCATCCCATAGTCCTGGAATTTGCAAAACTGCTGTGGTCCGTGGCTGCAACTGGGGTGAACATTCATCACTAGCTTTTGTAGGCTTTTTTAGGGACTCCATCCCTGCCCCACAATGCCAAGACTCAGCTGTTCTCCATGACCATTTCATGCCTTCAAAAACTGTTAGCACCTGGGTGATTCATACATTAGCAAGTTTGGGTGACCCAAAAAAATACAACCTTAGCTGCTTGTGGAGCACAGTTTCTGTGTGGTTCCTCTGTGGAAACCCTTCCCAGAAGAAGTCACCTCAATTATGCTGATCTCTTGGTAGTCATGGCTGATTCTTTAGCCCCAGCTGATCAGCATCCACTGTTCCAGCTAAGCAAAGGTTTTACTTGGTTTTGGCCTCTTCTTAATCACAGGCAATTCAGCAGCTCCAGCTGACCAGATACCACAGATTCTTCCCCAGAAATGCTGAAAAGGGTCTTTGCTTTGCTCTGAAACTTCAGTAGCCATAACTCTATTGTCTGCACCCCTCTCAATATTTTCATCATCTGAGCTCATACAAAAGATCTCAGTAACCTCTCAATACTGAATGGCTTTTGTAGCCCACAGTTCTCAATTCTTCCAAAATACTCCCCAAAGTACAGGTGTGTCAGAGTAGTATCCCACTGTTCTGATAGGAAGTTGTGTTAGCTATGGTATCCACTGCTGTGATAAAAGGCCATGAACATATAGGCAATATATACGTGTGTGTGTGTGTGTGTGTGTGTGTGTGTGTGTGTGTGATTTGTCTTTCAATGTCTGGGATAGGTGAATAAAAATGATTTTTTTTTACCTTCATCCATTTCCTTATACACTTCAGGATTTCATTTTTTTAGTAGTAAAGTCATGTACTTTTGTGAAAATGTACCACATTTTCTTTATCCTTTCATTTGTTGAATGGGTATATTGGTTCTAGATATTATGAATAGCACAATAATGTCAATAACTGAGCAAGTGTCTCTATGGTAGGCTGAAGTGTCCTTTGTTTATTTGCCCAAAAGTAGTACAACTGATTTTAGTCTTGCTAAACAATTGCTATGACAATTTTCAAAATGGTTATACAAGTTTGTAGTCCCACCGTTAATGGATGACTGTTCCCTTTTCTTAACATCCTCACCTGCATGAGTTGTTACTTGTTTTTGTTTGTTTGTTTGTTTTGTTTTGTTTTGTTTTTGATCTAAGCCATGCTGACAGTTGTAAAATAAAATCTTGGGGAAATGTTAATTTGCATTTTCCTAATGTCTAAGGATGCTGCCCATTTGAGTGATACTAATTTTGACATTGAAAAGTCTTTGTTTATTTCAGTGCCCCATTATTAAAATTGGTTTATTTGTTTCTTGATATATAGTTTTTTGAGTTCCTTATATATTTTGGATATTAGTCCTCTACTGGATAGGTAGCAGGTAAAAATCTTTTGACATTTTAGAGGCTGCTGCTTTGCCTGCATGTTGGCATCCTTTGTCATCATGACATTTCTCAGTTTCATGTATTAATTGATTCTCACAGTGCTAGTGTTGTGTTCTGTTCAACAGGACTTCTTTTCTGTCAATAATTTCATGAGTATTCCCCAGTTTCTCTTCTACCAGATTCAATGTATCTGATTTTATTTTGAGGCATTTGACCAATTGGGCGTTGTATTTTATACAGGGTGATGAGTATTGATCTCTTTGTAGTCTTATAGTTGTAGCCAGAATTTTACAAGCATTATTTGTTGAAGAAGGTTTTTTTTTAATTTTTAAAAATTTATTTAATGCCATGTGTATTTCTGGCTTCTTATAAGTTCTGTTGTTCATAGTTTTGTGAACCTCCATGTGCCCAGCATGTCTGTTTTCTAACACCACAACCTTGTTTTCTTTTCACTTTTTTTTTATTAGATATTTTATGGATTTACATTTCAAATGTCATCCCGTTTCCTGGTTTCCCCTTCAGAACCATGAACCTTGTCTTTCATCCTCCCCCTTGCTTCTTTAGAATCCTCTTCCTCCCACCCACCAAATTTCAGCTCACTGCCAAGGCATTTTTTTTTTACAGTGAGAAGTGGAATCTTCACAGGACCAAGAGCTTCTCCTCCTATTGATGCCAGAGAATGTTATCTCCTACTACACATACACATGGAACCATGGGCCCCTCCATGTGCACTCTGGTTGGTTGTTTAGTCCCTGGGAGCTCTTAGAGTCTGGTTGGTTGTTCTTCTTATGGGGTTGCAAACCCATTCAGTTCCTTCAGTCCTTTTCTCTAACTTCTCCATTGGGGACCCCATGCTATGTCCAATGGTTGGCTGCAAACATCTGCCTCTGTATTTGTCAAGCTCTGGCAGAGCCACTCAGGAGACAGCTATAACAGGCTCCTGTCAGCAAGCACTTCTTGGCATCAGCAATAGTTTCTGGGTTGGTGTCTACAAGTGGGATGGATCCCTATGTAGGGCAGTCTCTGAATGTTTTTCCTTGAGTCTCTGTTCTAGTCTTTGTCCCTGCATTTCCTTTTGACAAGAACAATTCTGTGTTAATATTTTTGAGATGGGTTGGTTGAAATCTTAAGATATCAGTTGTTTTTTCCAGCAGTGGTGAGTCCTAGAAACCTGACTTGAGCTTCTCTTCCTTCTCTTCCTCTTCCTCTTTCACCTCTTCTTTCTTCTCTTGCTTTCAATTACATGCCATCACATCTGTTGGATACTACTTCAGGATTCCAGCTTATTAAGAAGACCAGCTGAAACACCTACCCTCCTGAAACTGAGCAACTACTGGATTCTTAGACTTCCCCTTCACAGATGCTCATTGCTGGGACGTAGTGAGCTATGATGATGTGCATGTGGACTTCACTTGGGAAGAGTGGGCTTTGCTGGATCCTTCTCTGAAGATCCTCTACAAAGATGTGATGCTGGAGACCTATAGGGATCTCACTGCTATAGGCTACAATTGGAAAGACAATAATATCGAAGGATGTTTTTGAAGTTCTAGAAGAAATAGAAGGAATGAAAGAAGTTATACTGAAGAGAAACTTTCTGAAATTACTCAATTTGCATATCGGAGTCATCCTCAAAGGCATGAAAGAATTCATTCTGGAGAGAAATTCTATGAAGGTATCCAATATTTTGAAGCCTTTGCACATCACAGTAGTCTCCAAATACATAAAAGAACACATATTGTAGAAAAACCCTATGAATGTAACCAATGTGGTAAAGCCTTTGCATATCACAGTTATCTTCAAAGGCATGAAAGAAGTCATACAGGAGAGAAACCTTACAAATGTAATCAGTGTGGTAAAGCCTTTGGATGCCACAGTCACCTTCAGAGGCATGAAAGAATTCATACAGGAGAAAAAGCTATGAATGTAATCAATGTGGTAAAACATTTGTACATCACAGTCATCTTCAAATACATAAAAGAACACATATTGGAGAGAAACCCTTTGAACGTAACCAATGTGGTAAAGCCTTTGCATGAAACAGTCATCTCTTAATACATCAAAGAATACATACTGGAGAGAAACCCTATGAATGTAAGCAATGTGGTAAAGCCTTTGCATATCAAAGTGGTCTCCTATACCGTAAAAGAAGATATACTGGTAGAAAAACCCTATGAGTGTAACCAATGTGGTAAAACCTTTGCATATCATGATCATCTTTGAATACATAAAAGAACACATACTGGAGAGAAACCCTATAAATGTAATCAATGTGGAAAAGCCTTTGGACGCTTCAGTTCTCTTCAAAGGCATGCAAGAATTCATAGAGGAGAGAAACCTTTTAAATGTAATCAGTGTCGTAAAGCATTTGGACATCACAGTTCTCTTCCAAGGCATGGAAGAATTCATACAGGACAGAAACCTGATGAATGTAGTCAATGTTGTAAAGACTGTGGATGTTACAGTAGTCTCCGGATACATAAAAGACCATATACTGGAGAGAAATACTTTGAGTGTAACCAATGTGGTAAAGGCTTTTCACAAAACAGTAATCTCCAAATACATAAAACAACACATACTGTAGAGAAACTCTATTAGTGTAATCAATGTGGTAAAGCCTTTGCATATCATGATCATCTTTGAATACATAAAAGAACACGTACTGCAGAGAAACCCTATGAGTGTAATCAATGTGGTAAAGCCTTTGCATGTCAGTAATCTTCAAAGACACAAAAGAAACCATACTGCAGAGAAAGCCTGTGAGTTTCTTTAATATGGTGAAGCCTTTGCACATTTCTGTAGTCTTCATCATCATGAAAGAAATCCATACTGGAGAGAAATCCTATGAATGTACTTAATGTTCTGCAGCCTTTTAACATTTCTTAAGTCTTCCTCATCGTGAAATAATTCATACCGGAGAGAAACCTTCTAAGTATATTTAATATGGTGAAGCCTTCACATATTTCAATAGTCTTCATTTTCATGAAAGTATTCATACTGGAGAGAAATTCTGTAAGTATAAACAGTTTGGTAAAGCCTTTGTGTTATAGGGTCCTCTGAGATCCAACAAAACTCAAACTCAGGTAATGCAAATGACAAGAACTTATAAGCTGCTACTGATGTATCAGAGCCACAGAACACACTTGGATACTGAACTGTGACTGCTGCCCATCCATCTCCCCACCCAGATCAAGAATGTTATAGAGTTTTAAGTTCAAAAACCAGAAATATCTGTGCCAAGTTACAGCTCCATTGGTTTTCACCAATCAGGATTTAGGGATAATGGCTTTCCTTATCTAGTTGATCTATGTTAACTGATACAGTTTAACTAATTTTATATATTTATTTTTTGTGGTTAGGAAAAGGAATTATGTTTTGAGGAACAAAAGATGCATAACAGAAGCCATGGTTAGGGACGGTCAATATGTTTTTATGAACAAAGATGAATAATGGAAGCTAGTCTGCTATTGGGAAGTCCCCAGCTACCCTAGAGCCAGGGAACTTGAACTTAGATATACCATATGATTAAATGGAGGGTGATAACAAAAAATGCAGTACTTAGGACAAGTTTCCTTCTTTACTTGTTTCTAACAGTTGCATATCACAGGCATTTTAAACACTTAAAAGAATAACCACATTGGAGTGAAACTTCAAATTGTAATCAACATGATAAAGCTGTTTTACAACACAGTCATGTACATAAAAGACCACATACTGGAGAGAAATCCTATGAATATACAATGCAGCAAATCCTTTGCATGTAGCAGTAGTATTTAAAAAATCATGAGAAAAAATCATACTGCAAAGGAAACCATAAATGTACTCAGGATGGTAACATCTTGCACTTGATGGTATCTTTATACAAGAATAAACGTTTAGAGTATAATTCATCTTTAAAGCCTTTGCATACCACAGTAGTCTTTTAGGACCTTAAAGATAGTGAAAAGAATCTATGACTAAAGGATTTGGAAATATCTGTAGCTAAAACCCTTGCATTCAGTGTCAGGTACAGCATGGTTGTGAGTATGGCTGCATGACACAGTTTCAATGGTGGGAGTACCTTCAACCTGAGTCATGCACCTCTGGCTTTCTCGTAGACAGACGGCATTGCTTTTTCTTGTATGCTTGTCTGTTACAGCATTTTTCAAGCAGTCAATTCAGACATAATGTGACAAGGGATTCGTTGGAGGCTGACTGCCTTAATTGTTCTCTGGGATATTTTTGCCAACTCACGATGATTATGTTGTACTAGGAAATATTTGAAGCAAGAAATGTTTTTGAGAAACCTCAAGTTTTAATTGTTAAAAGACATAAAGAGCCCCAAGGAAAAGGAACACTGGGCCTGGGTCACTAAGGACAAGAATGACAAAAGAAACTACAATGAACAACATAGAAGAAGAAATATCTGGGTCTACTGGACAAGTGAGCAATTGTGAGAGCTGTCATGAGAGGAGATGTCTAATAAAAGAAAGTTTGATTTAAAAATATTATTGGGGAAAATTGGAAAATTATCTATTATCTATCTATCTGTCTGTCTGTCTGACTATCTATCTATCTATCTATCATCTATCTATCATCTATCTATCTATAAAATACAAAAGGGTGGGTAGAAATGTTTGGACCCCACAAGGAGGCCATTGATTAGTGAACTCACCTTCCTGGAAAAATTGGGATGTACTGATTCGACCCCCTGGCATCTCCTACCTAAGGGCACTAGGGTACAAGTTCTAAGAGATAGAATTGGAGCTTGTGAAGGAGCCCTACAGGAAGCTGTAAAATAAATTAGTATCGCATATGAAAAATAATTTGGAAAATACGGTAGAAATAGATATTCAGAAGAGTTCAGTAAACTGGATGAAGAGATTCTGTAAAGTTAGACAAGGTAAAAATGCTAACATTACCCTGACCTGTTTAGCATCTTTCTGTCCTCATAGTCATGCTGTAAGTACAGTTTATGCCCAGATGACCTGTGATGTGGAGGTTTTGCTAAGAGTTAAAAGTTAATGTATAACTTGTTTTTACAGACACTGAACTGTGACTTTAGGTGTGCTTTGTGTTTTCTAGTGACATAGTTACATGGGATATTTTGAGAAAAGTAATGGGTTTGAAGAAAATAATGAAAAGTCTTTTGATAATGTATTGTATAGTAAGGAAGTGTGTAAGCAATAAAAGACTGAGGTGAACTCAGAGACAGAACCTGAAAGCTGTCTCGAGCACAGCTTCCGAACAACAATGAGTTACCTGTCAGTTTGCACCTGAAAAAAAAAGAAAGAAACCTGACTTGAGTGACTAGAAATAAATACATAACAGAAACTAATGACAAGCACACATACAGAAAATCTGTGATGAGATGTATTCACTGTGATGATTATCACATACTAGTCAACCCAGCCTCAGTATATGTATTATTTACAAAAGAAGGAGAAGAGATTACTGTAGTGGCACACTTTCAGGCTCTACATATCAGGGAGCAGGGAGGTGTGGTTGATAAGTTTTTCATTTATACAGGTTTTCCATAGAGGTAAATCATTCATTAGCATGACTTCTTAGAACAGGGCAAGGTTGTCCAAACATATTTTCTATATAGAATGAAGTCTTTACCATTCCTGTGGGTTTCAGGGACTGGGGAATTTATCATGACCATGTCTGTATTCATAGTACTTATTCATTCAGGATTCCATCCACTCTCAAGAGTATTCTGGAAAGTGTGACTTGAATAGGCTCAAAGCAATGAGAATACTTTCTATTTCTTATTTGTATGAACTGTTTGTGATGTGAAGTACCAGTGCAGTGCCATCCTCATGGGTAGTGTTCTGATGTTTAGTAGTAGTCAACATGAGAATAATTCTGTCAGATGTGCACAGAGCACAGAGAAACCATTTTCCTTACAAGACTCAGGTGCAGAAACAAGCTAGTGTGTCCTGTAAAAACTTGAAAAAATTTTCAACAAGATAATGTTCAACAACACACTCTTCATTGGTTGTAGTCACTATTGTTCTTCAGAGCTCCAATGGCTTCTCTGAATAGAGACAAAAGGAAAACATGGTGATTTTCTGTTAAAGATACAGAGTATTTTCTGTGTTAGAGGTTCATATAAACCTGATTAAAGTTTCCATATCTACCAAAGAAAACTTTAAATGTAGAAGAGGAGTCAATATAAGAATGAAATCTAGTAATTCTTGGTAGAAGAGAATACAACTCATTGATAGCAGAGCCCAACTGACAAACAAGAGCAGATATTCAGGAACAAAAAAAAAACAGCAAGTATATAAAGAATATGAATGCATAAACTTTCACTCTGTAAAGCACGTGTTCTACAAGAGTAGGTTCCAGGTTACTCCCACTGAGCTGACACTAAACAAAAAGTGGCTTCCAACATTCTAGCCTTTGTGACATATTGGTAAAATATATAATACTTGCCTAAAATCACTACTCAAAATATAACCAAGATTTCATCTGCTTTTATCTAGAGATTTTGAATAACGCCCCCCAAATAAACAGTATAATGTTGGCTATCTCTTAATTATTTGTTACTTGTTGGGAGCCGACTCCTAGCCAAAAGCAGCTATCATCTTTGCAGCCATCTCAGGCCATAGACCCTGACAAGAGACTTGTTTTCAACAGCCCGAAACAGCTGAGCACACTCTGATAAACGTCTTGTTTTTCTCACATATCTTGTTTTGCTGTTTAGTGCCACCAGCTGCAAGGCACACGAGATATCCACACTGCTGAGTGCACGTGGTCTCCTCACTGCTAGCTAGGTGCACGTGATATCCACGCTGCAAGGCACATGACGTAGTGCCTTCAGCTGTGCTTGTCCACGAGGACAAGGCACGTGGTAAAGGGTATAAATACCCAGGATTTCCTTCCAATAAATGAGACTTGATCAGACTCCCTGTCTTGTCTCCATTCTTCGCATCTCCATCCCCACTCTCTCTCTTGCTAGGCCCTGACCTGCAGACTGGAGCAGCAGAACGGGTGGTCACAAAGTGGCCCCCAGAGCGTGAGACAGCTCAGGTTGTTACAAATTGGCGCCCAACGTGGGGCAACAAGAACGAGAGGTTCAGTGAGAGACGTTACCGGAAAAAGGGTCGACTAAAATTTCAGAAGTGAAACAGAGGTGACTGCCACAGCCGTGTAGAGATCAGTAGGTCATAGTAATGATAATGGGGCAGGAAATAAGTCAGCCTAAACTCAACTCTCTGTTTTTGTTTTGTTGTTTGCTGTTTATGTGTGTCAATTGTCTGCTTTTGTTTGGCTGTTTAAATGTTGTCTTTCATGTTCAAAAGAAAAAGAAAAGCATAGAATCCAAAATAGGACCAAAGGTTGAAGTAATCAATTTGTCAGAGTTAGATTGTGCTGACCTAGAGAAAGAGACAGCCAAAAATTATGACCCTGAATGGCCCACTTCCCGAAGGCCCCCTCCCTACGCTCCTCCACCTCCAGATGCTCCTGCTCTGGAGATGGCGGTTGTAGACCACAGAAAAGAGTTGCAAGACAAAATTTCTTTTCTTAAACAGCAAATAGAATTAGAGAAAGAGTATCGGGACTTAATTAATCAGTTACAAAAATTAAGGACAGGGAAGATGTCTCGAGAGGGCAAGGCTAATTGTGAAAACTACCCAGGTCCTTGTGTTCCTCAACCTGGAGTCCAAAGGCAGCCCCTGTCCTCTGGTTTTAGTTCAGCCACAGATCAGCCAGAGGAGGGAGAGGCTGAGTTTTTTCCTGTATCAGAGACTAGAGACGCTCAAGGGGTTGCGTGGAGACATCACACAGGGTTTAATTTTCAAATTATTAAAGAATTAAAAAATTCGGTGGCCCAATACGGTGCCACTGCTCCCTTTACTCTTGCAATCTTAGAATCTGTTGCAGAGGAGTGACTGACTCCTGGTGATTAAAATACTCTAGTGAGAGCAGTTCTTAGCAGTGGTGACTATCTTATTTAGAAATCAGAATATCATGAGAATTGTAAAGAGACAGCTAAAAGAAACATTCATGCAGGTAATGGTTGGTCCTTTGAAGCCTTAGTAAGAGAAGGGCAATTTGCTTCTAGTGATAACCAAATGCAATATGACCCAGGCTTATTTGCTCAAATTCAAAATACAGCCATGAAGGCTTGGCGCAAATTCCCGGTAAAGGGAGACCCTGGTGCATCTTTGACCTCAGTCAGACAAGGGCCTGATGAACGATTTTCTGATTTTGTTCATCAATTAATGACAACAACAGGAAGGATTTTTGGTAATGCAGAGGCAGGTGTAGATTATGTGAAACAGCTTACATATGAAAATGCCAATCCTGCTTTCCAAGCAGCCATTAGACCCTATAGGAAAAAGACAGACCTTACTGGGTATATCAGACTCTGTTCTGACATAGGGCCCTCTTACCAACAGGGCTTAGCTATGGCAGCTGCCATGCAAAGACAATCGGTGAGAGATTTTTTGGCAAGCAGAGACAAAAAGGCTTGTTTTAAATGTGGCAAGCCTAGACACTTTACAAAAGATTGCAAGGCAGAAAATGAGTTAACCCAGAGACAGCCTAGAAAACAGCCTGGCCTATGCCCACGTTACAAACGTAGAAGGCATTGGGCTAGTGAATGTAGGTTCAAGACAGATGCACAAGAAAACGCCCTTTCCCATAATCAGGGAAACAGGAACAGGGGCCAGCCCCAGGCCCCGAACCAACACAAGCCAAAACAGGCTTATGGGGCAGTCAGTTTCATACCAGCAAACAACAATCCCTTTCTGAACTTAGTCGAGCAACACCAGGAAGCACAAGACTGGACCTCAGTTCTGCCACCCACACAGTATTAACCCCAGAAATGAGACCTCAGGCCTTACCTACTAGAGTGTTTAGACCACTCTATCCAAATGTGTTTGGCCTGATAGTGAAAAGAAACAGTGCTACTATGCAGAGACTACAAATTTTTCCTGGAGTTATAGACAGTGATTATCAAGGTGAGATTAAAGTAATGGCCAAGGCAATACAAAATATAGTCACTATTCCTACAGAAAGGAGGATAGCTCAACTATTGTTACTTCCAATGATTCCTACTAATCACAAATATAAGAGTCCTAAGAGAGGGGATCAAGGCTTTGGTTCCTCTGATGCATACTGGGCACAGCCTATAGTTAAACAAAAACCTATGATGACAATATTGCTCGATGGAAAGGCATTCCAAGGTTTGGTTGATACAAAAGCTGATGTGACGATTATCAAACAAAGCGATTGGCCTGCCACCTGGCCTCTGACCCCAACCTTAACCAATTTAAGGGACATTGGCCAAAGCCAAAATCCACAACAAAGCTCTAAGGTGCTGACATGGAAAGATAAAAAAAGAAATACAGACAATATACAACCCTATGTCATCCCGGGCCTTCCCATTAATCTCTGGGGCAGAGATCTGTTATCCCAGTTGGGATTGATTATGTACAGCCCTAATGAAATAATCACAGCTCAAATGATAAACTCTGGATTTTCTCCAGGAAAAAGATTAAGAAAAAGTGAAAATGAGATTACTCATCCTATTGAGCTCCATGGTAACTCTAGAAGAAGAGGCTTGGGGTATTTTTGACAGGGGCTATTGATTCAGCTGCACCCCTAGGGCGTTGTGCTGATCCCATCACCTAGAAGGGGGACACGCCTGTCTGGGTGGATCAGTGGTCCCTAACCACCGAAAAATTACAAGCTGCTCAATTGCTAGTGGAGGAGCAATTACAGGCAGGTCATTAACCATTCAGGCATTAAGTCTCTTGTCTCTCGGGTTCATGCTGTTCAACAGACTGATGGCTTTCATACGACAACAGACAGATGCTATTCAAATGAAACCCATACAGGTCCATTATTACAGACTGGTAGTAGGAGACTCAAAAACCTCTGTCATCAAGACTGACGAAGATTAACCCCTAACTTACGCGCTAAGCCAGATAGTCAATGACGGGTAAGAGAACACCTCAAGACCCTTGCCCCGAACTGAGAGGCCTCACCATCCTAAGACAGGAGCTCAACCAATGGCTGTTGAGTATCCAAAGACGGGAAAGGGAGGCTGGGGTCCTTTGTTCCAACCTAAGACAGGCACGGTTTCCATAAGTTTTCCCAGCCTTCCCTTTTGAAAACAAATTTAAAAAGGGGGACCTGTTGGGAGCCGACTCCTAGCCAAAAGCGGCTATCATCTTTGCAGCCATCTCAGGCCATAGACCCTGACAAGAGACTTGTTTTCAACAGCCCAAAACAGCTGAGCACACTCTGATAAACATCTTGTTTTTCTCACATATCTTGTTTTGCTGTTTAGTGCCACCAGCTGCAAGGCACACGAGATATCCACACTGCTGAGTGCACGTGGTCTCCTCACTGCTAGCTAGGTGCACGTGATATCCACGCTGCAAGGCACATGACGTAGTGCCTTCAGCTGTGCTTGTCCACGAGGACAAGGCACGTGGTAAAGGGTATAAATACCCAGGATTTCCTTCCAATAAACGAGACTTGATCAGACTCCCTGTCTTGTCTCCATTCTTCGCATCTCCATCCCCACTCTCTCTCTTGCTAGGCCCTGACCTGCGGACTGGAGCAGCAGAACGGGCGGTTACAAAATGGCCCCCAGAACGTGAGACAGCTCAGGTTTTTACAGTTACTTTCATTGTGAATGGGTATTTGTTTCTTCAGTACTACTTCCTGTAGTTTCTTTAATGAAGTTCTCAATGCTTACATATTAATTTTTCTCATATGAAAAGTAGATCTTGGAAACACTAAGAAGAACGATGGCTTCCCTTTTTCTATCCAAATCTGAATTACAACCAGGCTCTCTTACCTAAAATACAATTGAGCATTTATTCCAGGAGATTAAGAAGGAATGGATGAGAAACTTCAGTGTATAAATCTATGTTTTGTACAATTCTGCAGATAGAACAAGCTTAGTACAGTTTTGAAAAATTGGGTAGACCAATCAAGTTCTATTAACACCTTTAAAGTTTAAAGAAACTCGTGAGTAGAACTGAGGTCTCTGAGTATGAAATAATGATGGGAACTCCTCCATTGTCTTCATCACTAGAAGCTCTTTATAATAAACCTTATACACCATCAATGTTGCCAATCAGAAAAAATCTAGTTCATTCTGAATGAGAACTGACTTGTTAAACTTTTCAGGTAAATCTGTTTTAATCTTCTCCCACTCAACTATACAGACCCATTCTTCAAACACTAAGTTATATCAATAAGACCTTCCCTTGCCAGAATATGTGAGTTTGGGGGGAAAATATTTGGATACATACAGAAAATTGAGTGGTTTTTCTACAGGAATTTATAGTTAACTTGAAGTTTGGCAAGATCTACTGATGAATGTCCAACATTCTGTGTCCTAGCTAAAATGATTGTGGACCTTGGGTCAGGTATTATTTGAGAACTAAGAGATAGATACAATCAGCAGGAAAGAGATAGTCAATGGGAATAGAAGCCTTGGGCCAAAACAGTCCACATTTTCTGCGTCATATCTACATACCAGCACTCTGAGGTACATCAAGACCTATATCCTCTTTCTCTGTCATTTCTCTGCCTTAATTAACGTCTTATACTTTTATATCTTCCTTATTAAGATGGCTTTTGACTAGCTTAAATTCATGGAAAAAATTACAAAACATAAATATACCCTCAAGATAATATTTGTTCATGAATAAGATAAAAGGAACATTTTCCATATTCTAAAACCATATCCTTCCTGGCTTTATGGACACTTGAAACTGTGGATGCTTCACTGTTGCTTTTAATCCCTCACACACCTAGGCATTTCTGTTTTAAGGGCAAACAGGCTCTATATTGGTACCAAGGACAAGGAATAAAATTGACCCCAACCTTATTGTGGGAGACACATTAAAAAACCATGGACTAAAGGCAGTTGTGTTTTCAGGGAAATGCAACATTCAGCTACCTTACAACTTGTGAAAGGGAATTAAATGAAAGGTCAGCCAGTAAAAGAAACCATCAAAATCCAGTAAGCTGATTAACATGGATTTGAATGAAGGGCACATGTTCTATATCCCAGAAAGCAGAAGAAGCTGGCAGCTTTGTTTACATGTTTTTTTCTGTAGAGTTAACCATACAAAAACATTGTTAAGAAATCTCCTTCTGTGCCTAAGAATGTCTGCTGATGCACGGTAAGTTTCAGAGGTGCCCCTGCATGTAAGCCAAGACACACTGTTGTGTGAAGCTGTGAAGGTTACATCTAGATTCCTTAGAAACTCCAAGATGTTGGAGAGAGACAGAGAGAAAGACAGAGAGACAGAGAGACAGAGAGAGAGACAGAGACAGAGACAGACAGAGAGAGACAGAGAAAGGGAGGGAGGGGGGAGAGACAGAGAGAGAGAGAGAGAGAGAGAGAGAGAGAGAGAGACAGAGAGAGACAGAGAGACAGAGAGACAGAGGGGGGAGACAGAAATAAAGACAGAGAGAGAGAGGTGTTAGAGTCAACAATGGTTATAGGAGTTAGAGATTTAAAAACAATTTGGTATCAGACATGTTGATACAGAATTTGAGGTTTGCTGTGCCGGTTTTCATCCTTAATTTGGTCCAGTACTTTTTCACTATGCTATGCTTTCTTTCCTCTCTCTTGGAATGACAATATATATTCTGGGCCATTGTATGTCATAAGTATGTAATCTGCCTTATAATTTTGATTTTTACAGGGGTTATAGTTAAGAGATTGCCATTAGTATTAGAAACATTCAACAATGGACTTTTCATATTTATTTATTTATTTACATCTCAAATACTGTTTTCCTTTCAAGTCCACCCCACAAAATCCCTTCCCCATAACCCCTCCCCTTCAGCTCTTACAGGGTTGCAGGTCTTCCCTGGGTATTCTTGCCCCCTCCCCCACAAGCACATCAAGTCTCTGCCAGATTAGGTGCATCCTCTCCCACTGAGGAAAAACAAGGTAGTCAGAGAGACTGAGCTGCACATCTGCTACATATGTGCTGGGGGCCAGCCTGAGTATGCCCTTTAGTTGGCAGCTCATTCTCTGAGAGCTCCCAGAGGTCTAGGTTAGGAGACTCTGTTGTTCTTTACATGGGGTTTCTATCCCCTTTAGGGCTTTCAATCTTTCCTCAACTATCCATAAAATATCCAATTTCTGTCAGCTGTTTGTATATCAGTATCTGCATCTATTTCAGGCAGGCACAGGGTAGGATCTCTGAGAACAGTTATGCTAGGCTACTGTTTGTATGCATAACAGTGTATCATTAATACTGTGAGGGATTGGTCCTTGTCTGTGGGTTTATTTTCAAGTTGGGCTGGTCATTGTTGGCCATTCATTCAGTTTTTGCTACATTTTTGTCCTTGCATTTCCTTTATACAGGACAAATTTTGGGTCAAAGTTTTGTGGGTGGATTGGTGTCCTTATCCCTCTACTTGGGATCTTTCCTGTCTACAGCAGGTGGCCTCTCCACTATGTCCATAACAGCTTTATTAGTAATAACCAGAAATGGGAGACAATTAAGATATTCTTCAACTGAAGAATGGATAAAGAAAATGCGGTTCATTCATAGAGTGGAATGCTATTCAGCTGTTTAAAAAGGAGGACATCATGAATTTTACAGGCAAATGAATGGACCTAGAAAAATATCATCCTGAGTGAAGTAACCCAGACACAAAAGGACAGGCATGGTATCTTCTCTTGAATAAATGTATATTAGCCAAAATGTACAGAATACCTAGGATACAATCTATAGGCCAGGGGAGGTGGAGAAAAAGGCTTATGAGAGGAGAAAGGAAGAAGAAGTCCATGGAAGAGGAAGCAGAAGGAGGAGGAAGTCGATGGAGGAGCAGGAGACGGAAGAACAATGGAAGAGAAGCATGTGGCCTGGAAAAACTGCAATTTATAAGGGATCTCAGAGCTGGCGAATAGAGTAGTGTAATGGTAAATCTGCCCAATCTAGGCATGCAGTTTATATCCATAATTATTGAGTTGTATTTTCCTTGACTGGTCTTATTTGGGTCAGAGATTTACCGCAACGTAATTTTTTGGGGAAAGAAGTGGAGGTAGGGGAAAGGGGAAATAGATCAGGCATCAGGAACAGAGCAGAAGAGTGTCAGCAGCCATAATGGGACAAGCTAATAATTAGCAGTTGATCATCCTGAAATGCTTGCCTCAGATTATTATATAATCTGTGACAAGTGTGCCCCATTCATCAAGGCTGTGGCAGGACATATTTTAGGAAAGATCCTGCTATTAATATGCTTTTCCTATTATTATTTTTTATTATTATTATTGTTATTATTATTATTATCATTATTATTATACATATGTAACAATCACTAAGCAATAGCACTCCCCTTTGGAGCAGATCTCTGCAGACCCACGAAGATGTACTGTCTTGTAGTGATGCTATATATACAAATAGATGACTTCTTAAGTCTTAATGATGATCCTATAAGAATTCCTAAAATTATATCAATGATTATTTAGCTCTTTTTATAGTGGGACTGGTATTATGTCCCTTTCTGATAGTCAAAACTGCTGTGAGAACTCTGCCAGTCTCCCAAGTGTCATCAGTTAACAGCACTTAGTTAGTAACCAGACTCTTTCCTGCTCAGAGCACATTCCAAGGTGGTTGTAAAACAATTAACCAAAGGTCACTTAAAGGGAACTCACGATTTATTATAGGTGCTAGGACAGAAGAGAAAATACTGCTTGGGTTTATCTATACAAAACTTCACTAATTTCTTAGTTATAGTTTGAAACCTTCAGTGAACCTGTGGAGCTAGACAGGTGGTGGATGTTTAGCTAGATAACTACTCCTAATGGGTGTGCATGTAAACAGTATCTGTTGTAAACTTCTATTTCAATTTATGATTTGAATTTTGGTGTGAACTTGTGACGAATTTTGTAACATGTGATCGTGTACTTGGAATGAGGTATAAGTACTGAAGACAAAGACAGATGTTTGTTCTTTAGGAGCCATCTGCTCTCCCCCTTCTTTTTTCCCTGCTTAAAATTTCCCCACTTAGAATTTTTCCTCTGTTAGAATCCTTTCCTTTTCCCCACTTAGAACCTTTCCACCTTGTCTCTTAGATAGCTTTTATACGAAACTTTTTACACTTAGTAATAAACTATAACAACTTTTCTAAGTGTCTTTTCTTCCTGGGACCTCAAACTAACAGACCTAAGATAGAGCCTGGCAGTGCCTGCAGAGAGAGTACTAAGGTTATTTGCCTAATTCTCTGCAGTCCCTGGGCTGAGGTGATAGTGGCCAAAAACTGGAGTTTCTGGCCTCAGAGGATCAAACAGATTACAGGTGAGCTACAGTAGCCTAGTAAGTAAACTTTAGTAACGCAGACAAGATTTTATTAAACAGCAACCCTAAATATCTCATAAGACCAAAGTCTTACCCCCACCGACACTCTTCCAATTCCCACCCCCCTCAGCTGCCTCAAGAAGAACAGACCAGAGGAGAAGAAAGAGCACCTTCTTCTCCCACCAAACCGGGGCTGGCTCCCAGCAGAAGAGAATCCCATAAGACTAGGAGAATTAATGGAAATATGCAGGTCCTAAAATAGGATTTGGGAGGGCCAGATTCTAGAAACTACCAGAGACTTGGGAGGTAAGAGATTCTCCTAATCCAATGGATATAACCATAGCCAACATCCCCAACAGTGTGGAGAGGGAACTTTTAGTATCTGCCTCAAGTAGATAGACAGGAACTCAGTTGGAGGAAAGGAGTTATCAATCAACAGTCAAAAGTGTTGACACACAATTGTTCATGTCTAAAAGAACTACAGTGGAAAAATTAAGAAGAGACTGAGGGAATGGTCCAGTGCCATCCTTGGTCCCAACTTGAGATCCATCTCATGAGGGGACACCAAAGCCTGATACTATTACTGTGCTATGATGTGCTTTCAAGCAGAAGCCTAGCCTGGCTGTCCTTAGACAGTCCCCAACAGCAGAATGATTGAGACAAAGGGAGATGTTTGCACTCAACCAAGGAACTGAACTTACATTTGAATTAGGGGAAGGATTAAAGACATGTAAGGGGAAGGCAACTCCATAGGAAGACCAGCAGCTTCAGCTAATCTGGCCCCCTGGGAGCTTCCAGAACCTGAGAAACCAACAAAGTAGCATGCATGGGATGTTGCAAGGCCTCGGACACATGTATAGCAGAGGACTGCCTTGTCTGACTTCAGTGGGAGAAGATGTGCCTAACCCTTGAAAGACGTGATGCCCCAGGGAAGGATGATGCCTTGTTGGGGGTATGGAATGCACGCTTTTCGAGGCAATAGAGAAGAGGGATGTTATGATGAACTGTGAGAGGGGGAACAGTAGGTAGGATAATGGCTGGAGGTTAAATAAAATGATTTGAAAAATAATTAATTATTCTTAGTTAATTCTTAATTATATAATTACCCTGTTTTTTTTAAAACTTTGTTGCCATTATGTTCCATTACAGATTGTAATGATCTCTTGATGGAGTTTTTCTTTGATAGGTATGTAGTGTCCTTCTTCTCTTTCTCTTCTATTAGTTTAGGCTTGAAGTCTATATTGTCTGATATTAAATGGCTGTACCAACTTATTTCTTAGTTTCATTTTATTGGAATACATTTTTCACTTTTTAATCATTTTGTGATAGGTATCTTTAATGTTATTTTTTCTATTCTGCAGAAGATTGGATACTGTTCTGTGGATCCATTCTGGTCATCTGTGATGTCTGTTGGGCAATTGAGATCATTTGTGTTGAGAGTTATTTCCTATAAAGTATGTGGTTAGAATCACAGTTATTATTCCTTCTGTCCCACAGTTGAGACAAGATGACTAAATTCTCTAGTCACTATTTGTATGAGAATGATGCCTCATGGGAAGAAAAACATAGGAAGCCTTGGGTAGAGGGAGAGTGCAATAGCAAGCTGCTTATAGTATTCCAGATTCTGGACTTGCTGGGTCTCAAACTCAACACACTATAGGACCTGAATAGGTACATGAATAAGGACATCTACATTTGTAAACTGAAAACAGATTCACCCAGGGATTATGTGTAAGAGACAGTTTCTATTGATTAGGAGATGACTATGATGAATACTGTTGTTCAAAGACTAGCTATCACTCTGTGTGCACAGATATACACCTTTACTTAATGAGAACCTATACAAATCTGAAGCCTAGAGGTATCTCATTACTATGATATCCCCACCAACTCCACCTCTACACAGCAGGATTGCTGAAGTAGAAAAGCCATTTTCATTTCTCAGAATCTTTCTGCTTCTTCATGGGGCCTCTAAAACCTCCAGTGTCATTTCCCATGCAGCCTTGGCACAGACAGGGCTTCGCCTTGGATGATCCCCGCTGCTTTGGTGGATTTAACAGCTCTTTAGAAGTTGCTGAGCTTCAAGGATCTGAGCCAGAAACACCTCATTCATTCTTTAAAATGCAAGTATTTTATAAATTGTCCCCTCCCCTCAATCAGCACCTTCTTTTCATTGGCTGTATTGTTGACTGAATTAAGACTCT
The DNA here is from genome assembly GCF_004785775.1 of Grammomys surdaster. NCBI lineage: Eukaryota > Metazoa > Chordata > Mammalia > Rodentia > Muridae > Grammomys > Grammomys surdaster. The sequence continues at coordinate 74,760 of NW_021604833.1, forward strand.
AGGCACTGGGAATTTAGGCTCTTTCAAAGATATAATCTCAGCCTGTCTCTGAAGGGTGGGTATGGGCTATGATTTGTTTGAGGTAATTTTTTATCATCACTTGCCTGAAGTTGTCTGTTATATGTAGGAGTTCTCGGGTAGAAGTTTAGGGGTTCCTTATGTATGCTATCATATATCCACAAATAGTGATACTTTTACTTCTTTCTTTCCAATTTTTATCCATTTGACCTTCTTTGGTTGTGTAAGTATTCTAGCTAGCACTTCAATTACTATATTGAGTAAATGGAAAGTGAGTGGGCAGCCTTGTCTAGTCCCTGATTTTAGGGGGATTGTTTCAAGTTTCTCTCCATTTAATTTGATGTTGGTTACTGGCTTGCTGTGTATTGCTTTTCTTATGATTAGGCATATACCTTCACCTCCTAATCTATCCAATATGTTTAACATGAAAACGTACTTTATTGTTTTTCATCAATATTCATAAGTAAAATTGGTCTTAATTTCCCTTTCTTTGTTTGGTCTGTATGTGGTTTAGGTATCAGCATAACTGTCATCATAGATCAATTTAGGTAGTGTTTCTTCTGTTTCTATTTTCTGGAATAGTTTGATAAGTATTGGTATTAGTTCTGAAAGTCTGCATGAAAATCATCAGGTCCTGGGCTTTTTTATTTGGGAGACTTTAAATGACTACTTCTATTTCCTTAAGTTATGGGACTGTTTAGATGGTTTATCTGATCCTGATTTAACTTTGGCACCTGGTATCTATCTAGAAAACCATTCATTTCATCTAGATTATCAGTTTGGTTGAGTATATGCTTTTGTAGTAGAATTTGATAATTATTTGAATTTCCTTATTTTCTGTTGTTATGTCTCTGTTTTCATTTCTGGATTTGTTCATTTGAATGCTGTCTGTGTGCCTTTTAGTTAGTTTGGCTAAGGATTTATCTATCTTGTTGATTTTCTCAAAGAACCAGCTCCTAGTTTTGTTGATTCTTTTTTATAGTTCTTTTGACTCTACTTGGTTGATTTCATCCCTGAGTTTGATAATCTCATCCCATCTACTCCTCTTGTGTGTGTTCGCTTCTTTTTGTTCTAGAGCTTTCAAATGTGCTTTTAAGCTACTGGTGTAGGATCTCTCCAACTTCTTTATGAAAGTAATCAGAGCTATAATTTTTCCTCTTAGCACTGTTTTCATTGTGTTCCATATATTAGGGTATGCTGTGCCTTCATTATTTGGTAAATTCTAGTAAATCTTTAATTTCTTTATTTCTTTCTCCCATGACCAAGCTATCATTGAGTAGACAGTTGTTGAGCTTTCCTGTGTATGTGGGGTTTCTGTTTTTTTGTTGTTGTTATAGAAGACCAGCCTTAGTCTTTTGTTATCTGATAGGATTCATGGGATTATATCTATTGAGATTTGTTTTGTAATTGATTATATGATCAGTTTTAGAGATGGTACCATGAAGTTCTGACAACAAGTTATATTCTTTTGTTTGAGGATTAAATATTTTGTAGATGTCTACTAAATCCATTTGGTTCATAACTTCTGTTATTTTTAGTGTGTTACTGCTTAGTTTTTGTTCCCATTATTTGTCCATTGCTGAGAGTTGGGTGTTGAAGTCTCCCACTATTATTGTGTGAGGTGCAATGTGAGCTTTGAGCTTTAGGTTACTTTTTAAAATGTGGGTTCTCTTGCATTTGTGGCATAGATATTCCAAATTAAGATTTCATCTTGGTAGATATTTTCTTTTAGGAGTATGAATTGTACCTCCCCAAATATATTGGCTCATCCTTCAAAATCTAACATACATTACTAGGACTTTCCTTTGACAGAGTATGTAAGCTGTGGGGCTAATTGGTCAAAATACATGCAGACACGTGAATGACTTTGCATCAGTTAATTACAATGAAACCTTGCTTAGAAAGATCTGTAGAAGAACTTCTGTTACTCTACGTCTCAGTGAACAATGATTCTATTCTTTGGGTCTGGTACTTTCTGAGCACCAAGAGACAGACAGAATCAACAGAAATGATCTAGTCAACAGGAATAGAAGACTTGGGGCAAACGTGCTCACCCTTCCTGAGTCATATCTACCTACATGTCGTATAATAGATATAAGGACCTGTATCTTCTTTTTTGTCTCATGTCTCTATCTTCATTATATCCTTCCAGTTATGTATGTTCCTCACTAAAATGTCTTTTATTTGTTAATCAAAAAACAGAAAAATTACTCAGCAGAGTTATGCCCTCAATATATTTGTTCATCAATAAGACTCAAGGAACTTTCTCCACATTTTAAAATCATGATCAAATTTTGGGAACATTTCACCGCCTCTGATGAATCCCTGTTATCCTGAAACCCTAGGCATAAGAAGACATTTCACCTGTAAGGGCAAACAAGCTGATTCTTGGCCTCAGGGATAATGCTCAGCTACCAAAATGACCCCATATTTTTGGATACTTCATGGGATTATGGGTTCAATGGTGGTCGATAATTATGTGACCACACAAGATTTCTCTTTTGAATATACTTGGTTTATTCACAAAAACATTATTCATAATATCATGTTAATATAAATGTTAAACTGACATCTCCCCAAGCATGGAATAGCACTTACATGGAAATGCAGCTGATGGGTTCCACTGGAAAGTCTTATCTGGGGATGGTGCTTTCAAAGCTTGCAGACTTGAGACATAGTTGCTTTGAAGTCATTCATCTGTGAAAGGATCAGTGGTGACACTACTGAGATCTAGGAGGTCCTTATGAGACTAGGCCAAAGATTATGACCAACAGAAAGGCTGGTATGCATTTAGTAACAGTGCTGAAATCTCAGTGGTGACTAAATCCAAGGCAATGTACAGTCTCCTGTCTTCTTGCATAAATTTATAATAACAGAGCAGAGAATTTATATAAAGCACTGAACAACTGTAATGATTTATGCTACCTAAGCAAACTCCACAGCATTTCAATGGTTGCTGAGGTTCTAGGATATGGCCTAGCAACACCTCATTTAGGCTTAACTCCTATGTATTAGTCAAAATAGCTCTTCAGTTTTCATGATAAATCCTGAATACAAGTCGCAGGGACAGACAGATTATATGCAAAAAAATGAATGAAGTCCTAGTTCCTGGAGGCCTAATATAGTCGTCAAAACAGTCAATGAAATGGACAAGATCAAAGTGAAGGTCCAGGTATTTTGATATCTAATGCAGTTTATCATCTACAGAATTATTATTTCTTATAAGTTCAGTAGCAATTTCATTTTGAGAACAAATAGAAAAACAGATCTCTGAAATGTATCCCACAATGACTGAATCATTCCATGAGACAATTGTATCCAGATACTGTAGATTGCTCAGGACACAAAAGATGGCTCTGGTATGCACTGGAGTTCTAGAACCACAGTTAAGGACTTTAAAATGCCAGATGATTCATATGTGAAACTTGCTGAACAGGACTTAGCAACTCATGGCTATTCATCTATAACTCACCTCTTGGGAAAAACAAGTCAATAGTAATAAATGGCATTAATGTGTTGATTTCAGTGACTGCCAGGTCCTCAGAAACACATTGAGTTCTATTTTGAGCAGTCCAATTATAGTGCATAATGCCTATGTACATTGCATTACAAATATGCTCATTCAATTCCACAGATCCTAAGAAAACTCCAAGATTTATCTTTCTGTAAGAATGGGTTTTAGGACAAAAAAAATGTATAGAGTAAGAACTGAGTATCTTGGCGAGAATATCTAGGAAGTTCAGAGACCTGAGACGTGGGTGACCTAAGCTGAGATACCTAACAGAGGCCACATGGAACAAGAAGAGGTCACCTCCTATAGTCATATAGGACGCCCAATGGAGAGATAAGGGCACCAACTCACACACAAAATTTTGGCCCCAATTTGTCCTGATTAAAACAAATGTAGCAACAAAGATGAAGTGAGACTAAAGGAATGGTAAACCAATAACGAGCCCAACTTGAAACCAATTCCATGGCCATGCAACAGTACCTGAAACCAACCTATATACTTTGAGATTTACAACATTTTCTCACTAAGTAGAATGTTTGCATTAGCACATTGGTTAGAGGAAGAGGATTGTCCTAATCTAAAACTGGGGAGGATGCTCTAGGTGTAATTATATCATCCAACAGAATTGATCCCTGAAAGGGTAGTCATAATATCTAAAATATTTATAGGCAACAAATTATGAAGTTTCTCTTACATCAACTTCAGTACAGTTCTGTCAAAGCCTTACAATGCATGAAAATGTTTCCAGTAGTAGATGAGTCTCAATGCATTTAACAGTCCCTTTGCCTACATTGATACATGTCTCACTGGCAAACTTAAAGTGACATTATGCACAGTATCATTATATCAACATTTATTGTTAAGACTAAGGTAATCAGAAAAGGTTAGGAATCTATAGTACAGATGTTTCCAAATATCCTAGATACAATTTATATCAGGATTCATAGTAACTGATAAAACATACAGCTCTATTATATAACTGGAAACACCACATATTACCCTTCAATATATATGAAGCAACCTGGATATTCTGTGAATCAAATTTTCAACAGCAATTGCGATTATCATGTATTATTTCCTTTGAGTCTTTCTTGGACATATGACAGAAACAAAGTAAATAACGCAGAAAAAAGAAATTTAAAAACAGGAAGGTAACATAGGAAGACAATGGTCTGGATTTTCTCAGGTGCCATCTATCTGTCTCTACTGCAGTAAACCATCACATAACAATTATACCAAGATCATTTTAAATGTGTTATTTATTTATGTAACTCTAAATTTTTGTGAATATTCTTTTGGAATTCAGCCTGGAGTTAGCCAGTTTTCTTAAAGTTTAGAGTCTTGGTCTTGATCCACATGTCAAGATTAATCTCAAATTACTCTGGCAATTTTGGAACTTTAGAAACAAAGATAGTTCTTTTTGGGGGTTTTGAAAAGAAACTGATTGCTATTTTTGTCTTTTTTTTACTATAAAAAATAGGTTTCTGACCCATGCTCACACACACACCACAGCTCAACATTCTGTCTCATATAATACATTTAAACCAGTTAATTTCCCTCCACTCTTCCTAGCACCAAACACACACACACACCAGGAATTTTTGCTATATTTCATAAAACAAAGTAAGTAACATAGATCTTATGGTTTCAATTCTGTTGTCCACCAAAGCTGAGTTCTAGAAACATGATTGAGGTGACTAGAATTAAAGTAATAACAGAAACCACTAAAATTACAAACACACATAGAGAAAATCTTTACGAGATAGGCTGCATTTACTTTGATGATAGTCACACACTAATCAACCCAGAATCTCTGAGTACTTATTATGTACCAAAAAGGACAAGGTTTGGCTAGTTTGGGTGGGAAATTTCTGCAGTAGAGCACTCTTGGGGTCTAAATATCAGACAAAAAAATATGTGGTTGATAATTCTTGCATGTATACAGGTTTTACATAAAGGTTAATCATTCATTAGCATGACTTCTTAGAACATAGAAAAGCTGGCATATATATTTTCTACAAAGTCTGAAATCTTTACCATTCCCTTTGGTGTGAGGCTCTGGGGAACTTAACATGACCATGTCTATATCCACAGTGCAAATTCAGTCAGGATTTCTTGCACTCTCCAAATTATTGTTCAGTTTATTCTGTTAAGTGTGACTTGAATAGGCACATAACAACAAGTATCTGTTCTCTTTCTGAGTTGTATGAAGGTTTACCTGCTGTCCTGAACCAAGTACAGTGCCATCCTTATGGGTATGGTCTGATATTTAGTAGTAGTACACCTGAGAATGATGCTATCAAATGAGCAGAGCACAGAGAAACCATTTTGCTGAAATGACTCAGGTAAAAAATCAGCCTAGGACTTCTTGCTCAAACTTGAAATAATTTTCAACAAGAGAAAGTTCAAAAAGAACTTTCCCTTTGACTGTTCCTTTTCTTGGGGAGGGGGTTCATAATTTCTTTCTCTTTTCTTTTTGTAGTGGATAGTTTATTTACATTTCAGATGTCATCTCGTATCCCCTTTTTCTCTCCCTACAACCACCCACCCATCCAGTACCACTCCTCCTTTTTGCTTTTATACCATTTTTATTACATGTAAGTATTAAGGTCAGCTCTAGGTTGAGGGACTAGCAATACAATAGATGCAAATAGCTGAGGAACAAGCAAGACAGTAAACAAAAATAGTCAAATAACTAGCAGAACAATAAAGAAAATTCCTCTAAAACCCCCATGATCACTGTTTCTAAGGGCTTATCAGGATGTTTATCAGTTTTAGTCAGCATTTCCCCTTAAAGCCATCATGGTTTCTCTGAATGCAGAAATAGAGGAACTGTTGACACTGTATTCTGATTCTTTTGGTGACAAACAGGCATTTTTCCTGTAAACCTGATTACATTTCCCTATATTGCAATGAAAAATTTAAAAATAAATGTAAAAATTGAAATTCTAAATATAAGGATGTACTCCAGTAATTCGTTGATAGAAGAGCATGAAACTTAATGATAGTAGGATCCAACTGAGAAACAAGAGGAAGTAAATGGGAAAAATGGAAAACAACAAGTAGAGAAAGAAGGAGAATACATGAACTTGTACCTTATAAACCATGTGTTCTATAAGACTAGGTTCCAAAGAATTCCAACTGAGCTGCAATTATAAGAAAATTGGCTCCTGACATTCTCGCCTTCATAACATAAAGGTAAAATGAGTATGCATTGCCAAAAATAACTATTCAAAATATAACCTAGATTTCTTCTGCTTCTATCTTGGGATTAGTGACAAAACAAACCAAATAAAAACTATAATTATAATTATAATTATATTAGTGATTGAGGATTTGGTTCTGCAGTAGTGCTTCTTGTAATACCTTTAATAAAATTTCTCAATTCTTTAATATGAATTTTTCTTGTTTAGAATAAAGAACCTGGAAATTCTAGGAAGAAAGATGGCTTCCCTTTTTCTCTTCTTGTCTGGCACACAACCAGGTTCTATTACCTACAATACCATTGAGAATTCAGTCCAGTAAATTCAGAAAGATTGCATGAGAAACTTCAATTTATAAGTCAATGTTTTCTGAGGCTCTGGGGCTCGAACCAGCTTTGTGCAACTCTGAAAAATCAGGTAGACCATAAAGTTCTGTTTACACCTTTACTTTTCAAAGACACTCATGAGTAGAACTGAAGTCTTTGAGTATAAAATAAGTACAGGAACTCCTTCATCTTCTTCACCACTAGAAGTTCTTCATAGTAAATCTCATATACTGTTGGACTCTAAGATCCAAACCAGAGGATGGGCTCCAGCAGAAACACACATGGACAGGGGAGTTGCTGCAAAAACCTGAGGTTTAATGATAATAATAACCAGTGTTCTGGGCTTCTCTCACATGCAGGGAAGAAGAACCCCGAGTTGAAGCAAAGAACAGTTTTTATACAGTTTAAAAGTTAGACTAGAGAAGCAGTGACTAGGCTCAATATGATTGGCAGAACAATCTCACTTTTAAACTGATTGGTCTTTGGGAATGAGGAGGCAAGGATCTCCCTTGTCTATAAGTGGCAAGGATTGGTCCATCCTGTGGCATGTGTCTATGTGTTCTGTGCCTTTCTCATCCACGGGTGGGTTCCCTCCCCTGTGGTCTGAGGAATGTTAATCAGAGTTTCCCTTCCTTCTCTGAATGTTAATCCTGTAAGTGTTCTCTAGCTAAGGAATGTGCTCCTCCTTGCATGTGTCCTGGGGCAGTTAATTTTTTTTTAAAGTTTAACTAAATTACTACAATACCATCAATGTGGCAAAACAGAAAATCGAGTTCATGCCTTAGTCTGAATGGATTTACTGATCGCTATATTAGACTCTGGTTGATTTTGCCTCCACCCCAGTGTACAGACCCATTCTTCAAACTATAATGTATGTCACTAAGGTCCTCCTTTGGCAGAATATGTGAATTTGGGAGGGGGGAAATACTTGGAATGCACTCAGATACTTGAATCAGGCATATATAATGAACTCTAGCTTTGGAAAAATCTACTGATGAACTTCCACTGTTTTTTCCCAGTGACAGATGATTCTGGACCTTGGGTCAGGTACTCTTTGAGCACTAAGAGGTAGATAAAATCAGCAGGAAGGAGCTCGTCAATGGGAATAGAAGCCTTGGGCCAAAACAATTCGATTTTCCTGCATCATGTCTACATACCTGACCTCTGGAATACATGAAGACCTAAATCCTCTCTCTCTGTAATTTCTCTGCCTTCATTAATCTCTTTTACTTATATATCTTCCTTATTGAAATTGCATTTGACTGGTTAAAAAAGAAAAAAGAAAAATTACAAAACAGTAGCATACCTTCAAGATAATATTTGTTCATGAATAGGACACAAGGAACATCCTCCATATTCTAAAACCATATCCTGGCTTGATGGACACCTGAAGCCTTGGGTGCTTCACTGTTGCTTTTAATCCCTCACACACCTAGGCACTTTTGTTTTAAGGGCATACAGGCTGTATATTGGCATCAAGGCTGTGGAACAAAACTAACCCCATCCTTATTGTGGAGTGCCCAGTGCTAGACTGTAGGGAGCTTGGCAATTTGGATAGCCACACAAGGTGTGTGTTTCAAATGTAACCCATTCATTCACACAAACAGTTCACATGTACCATGCTAATATAAATGTTATGCAGAAATATCACCTAGCGAAGATGATCTGTTGTGCAGAAATACTGCTATAGGGTTCCACTGGGAAATTTTCTCCAGTGATGTCATTTTGGAAGTTTGTAGGCTCAACCCATGTCTTGTATGAAGTACTTCATTTGTGGAAAAAAAACATATATATATATATATATATATATATATATATATATGCCTATAGATATTCACACAGAAGGTATAATGTTCATGACTTGGGAACATGGCCATGTGATCTTCCAAATTCTACCCATAGTTTGAATATTTCTTACCATTTAAGTAGGCATTGAGTTATACTATCAGAATATGAAGCTATGGATTGCTTCTCTAGTATATCAACAAAAACTTGCATTTTGCTCATTAGAATGTTATAGATAGATTCTTGGCTAGGTTCATATATGAGGTGCCCGATGACCTGCCTGCCTGAGTCTTTTCTGATCCCTAGTTCTTAACAGGACTTGCTGGTGTCAGACTTCTATCCTACATGCACCACACTATTTTTAGTCATATAGAATAGTTTCTAAATTAACCAAAATGGCTCTTAAATTAAGTGGATTACAATCATAGCATCAAAATACCTAAATATATGTTAATCAAATTGTATGTCTTACTTGTCACAATATTCATACCTGATTCTACCGTCTCTTTTTTCTTTTTCCCTCTTCTCTTTTTTCCAAATCCCTCCATCCTCTAATGCCCTTTTATTATTTTTTTATGACTTCTAAGTAGGACTGAATCATCCTCTCTTTAGTCTTCATTCTTCATGTGCTTCATGCGATCAGAGTTGTATTGTAGGTATTCCACACACTTTGCCTAATAGCGACTTATCTGTGAGTACATGTCATACGTGTTCTTTTGTGACTGAGTTATGTTACACAGGATGATATTCTCTTTTTATTTATTTATTATTTTAGATGAAAACAAATCAAAGTTTAATGGAAAGGAGAAGTTGTGGAAGGGAGGTTAAATGTGTCTAAAATTCTCAGTGTATATATATATATATATATGACTATAGTGTATATTATATATAATGGAATAAATATATTAAAATAAATATGTTATACATATAAAGTAAAAATATGTAAAATAATAAATATTCTGGACCTTGGGTCAGGTACTCTTTGAGCACTAAGAGATAGATACAATCAGCAGGAAAGTGCTAGTCAACGGGAATAGAAGCACTGCCCTTGTACCTAGAGAAGAACATGTCAACTTGTACAGCATCAGCATAGGTCAACTGAAAAGAGACATAGCCAGGAATTATGTTCAAGAGATGATCGATACTTGACTAGTATGAGACAATGATAAGTAAGTTTTTAGAATGTGCTAGATGCAAATTATGTTAAGAGACACAGACTTGCACTTAATGAGGCACTGTACAACTGTTGACACACAGGGTCTGCTTTATTCTCTGCCATCCCAACTTCTTCATTCCACCTAAACATAGCAGAGCTACTGAACCTTAGAATAGATTCTCTTTTCAGATCTTCCTCATTATCCTTTACTACTCTTACTTCTCTCCTCCAGTGTTTCTACCTGGATTTGCCCAAGCAAGGTTCCACTTTTAATGACTTTTGCTGTCTCTGTGGGATACATAGATTTTTAGAGGTGGCTGAAGTTTAGGATCTGGCCCACTATAACTCATTTAGGCTTTATATCCCAAGTATCAGTCAAAAGGAGCTCCCCAGTTTCCATAAGTCATCCTCAACACATCCATTCTATATGGACAAACAGATTATATGCAAAAAGAGGATGAAGTCCCAGTGCCTGGAGGCCTAATGGAGTCACCATCACAGCCAATGAAAAGGAGAAGACTGAAAGTCATGTCCTGGTGTTTTGATATATAAGGGAGTTTATCGCCTACAGAGTGATTCTTTCCCATGAGGTCAGTAGCAATTTCATCTTTGAGAACCAGTAGTAAAACTTATTTCTGAAATGTATCCCACAACTACTGAATCATTCTCTGAGGCAATTGCATTCTAACATTGGAGTTTCCTGAAGACACTAGGATGGTTCGGGTATGCACTGCAGTTCTGGAACCACTCATATTGACCTTAAAGTGATGGAAGATACATTGGTAATATTTTCAGAATAAGGCAGAAACTGACAGCTATTCATCTGTGTTTCTCCTCTGGAGGAAAACAAGTAAGCAGTAATAATTGCCATTAATACTTTGATTTCAGTGATTGCTATGTCCTCAGAAACACATTGACCTCCATTTGGAGGAGACCAATTATAGTGCATAGAGCAGCTACACCTGATGCCAGATAAGGCAATCCTTTGCTACATATGCACCTGGGCCCATGGTTCTGTCCATGTATACTCTTTGGCTGTTAGATTAGTCACTGGGAGATCGCAGGGGTCTGGTTGTTTGATTTTGTTCATCTTTCTGTTGAAGTATATTTCAGCTCTTTCAAACCTTCCCCTAACTCCTTCTTTGGGGTCCTCATTCTCAGTCTGATGGTTGGCTGCAAGCATCCCTATTTGTATTGTTCAGGTTCTGGACGAGCCTCTCACAGCTAAGCTCTACCAGGATTCTGCCAGCAAGTGCTTCTTGGCATCAGCAGTAGTGTCTGGGTTTGGTGACTGTAGATAGGATGGATCCCTATTTGGGGCAGTCTCTGAATACCCTTTCATTTATTCTCTGTTTCACTCACTATCCCTGCATTTCCTTTTGACCACAATAATTCTGTGTTAATATTTTTGAGATGGGTGTGTTGAAGTTTTATGATATCAATTCTGTTTTCCAGCAAAGGTGTCCTAGAAACTTGACCTGGGTGACTAGAATTAAATAACAGAAAGTAAAGAAATGACAAGCATACATACAGAAAATCTGTGATGAGGTAGATTGTACTCACTGTGATGACTGTCAGATATTAGTCAATCTAGACTCATATACTTATTATGTACAAATGAAGGAAAAGATATTTCTGTAGTGAAGCAATCTCAAGGTCTATATGTCAGGGATCAGGGAGGTGTTGTTTATAATTCTTGCATTTACACAGGTTTTACATAGCGTTTAATCATTCATTAGCATGACTTCTTAGAACAAGGTAATGTTGAGCATACATACTTGCTATACAGAGTGAAGTCTTTGCCATTTCCATGGATCTGAGAGAGTAGGGAATTTATCATGACCATGTCTGTAAATACAGTATGTATACATTCAGAATTTCATACACTGTCAAGAGCATTACTCAGTTTATTCTGGGAAGATGACTTGAGTAGGCTCATACCAAGGACATTTCTTTCTGTTTCTTATTTGTATGAAGGTGTTTATGCTGTGAAGTACTCAGTACAGTCCCTACCTCATGGGTAGTGTTCTGATGTTTAGTAGTAATAAACATGAGAATAATGCTGTCAGATGTGCACAGAGCACAGAGAAACCATTTTCCTTACAAGACTCAGGTACAGATGCAAGCTAATGTGTCTTGTTCAAACTTGACATAATTTTCAACAAGTTAGGGTTCAACAACAAGTCTCTCTTCATCAGTTGTGACTATTTCTCTTCAGATCTCTAATGGTTTCTCTGAATACAGACATAAGAAAAACATGCTGATTACCTGTGAAAGAGACAGAGTCCTTTCTGTGTTAGTGGTCCATGAAAACCTGATTAAAGTTTCCATGTCTACCAAAGAAAACTTTAAATGTAAAAGTGGAGTCAATGTAAGGATGAATTCTAGTAATTCTTAGTAGAAGACCATACAGCTCAATGATAGGAGAACCCAACTGACAAACAAGAGGAGATATTTGGGAAGAACAGAAAACAGCAAGCATATAAAGAATGTGAATGCATGAACTTTCACTCTGTAAAGCATGTGTTCTACAAGAGTAGGTTCCAGTTCACTCCCACTGAGCTGACACTAAACAAAAAGTGGCTCCCAACATTTTAGCCTTTATGACATATTGGTAAAATAAATAATCCTTGCCTAAAATCACTACTCAAAAAATAACCAAGGTTTCTTCTGCTTCTATCTAGAAATTTTAGATAAAGCCCCCTCCCAAATAAACAGTATAATGTTGGCTATCTCTTAAGTATTTGTAACTTTCATTGTGACTGGGTATTTGTTTCTTCAGTACTTCTTCCTGTAGTTTCTTTAAAGAAGTTCTCAATGCTTATATATTAATTTTTCTCACATGAAAAGTAGATCTTGGAAACACTAAAAAAAAAGATGGCTTCCCTTTTTCTAGCCACATCTAAATTACAACCAGTCTCTATTACCTAAAATACAATTTAGTATTCATTCCAGGAGGTTAAGTAGCAATGGATGAGAAACTTCAGTGTATAAATCTATGTTTTGTACAACTCTGCAGATAGAACAAGCTTAGTACAATTTTGAAAAATCGGGTAGACCAATCAAGTTCTACTAACACCTTTAAAGTTTAAAGAAACTCGTGAGTAGAACTGAGGTCTCTGAGTATGAAATAATGATCACTAGAAGCTCTTTATAGTAAACCTCATACACCATCAATGTTGTGAATCAGAAAAAAATCTAGTTCATTCTGAATGAGAACTGACTTTTTAAACTTTACAGGTAAATCTGTTTTAATCTTCCCCCACTCAATTATACAGACCCATTCTTCAAACACTTTCTTTGGCAAAATATGTGCATTTTGGGGGAAACTATTGGATACATAGAGACCATTGAGGGGTTTTCCATCAGGAATTTATGATTACTCAAATGTGTCGAGATCTACTAATGAACTTCCACCATTCTGTGTCCCGGCTAAAATGATTCTGGGCCTTGGGTCATGTCCTCTTTGAGAACTAAGAGACAGATACAATCACCAGGAAAAAGATAGTCAATGGGAATAGAAGCCTTGGGCCAAAACAGTCCACATTTTCTGCGTCATTTCTACATACCAGCACTGTGAGGTACATCAAGACCTATATTCTCTTCCTCTGTCATCTCCCTGCCTTCATTAAAGTCTTATACTTCTATATCTTCCTTATTGAGATGGCTTTTGACTAGTTTAAATTCATGAAAAAATTCAAAATCAGAAATGTATCCTCAATATAACGTTTGTTCATGATTAAGACAAAAGGAACATCTTCCATATTATAAAACTATATCCTGGCTTCATTGTCACTTGAAGCTGTGGATGCTTCACTGTTGCTTTTAATCTCTGACACACCTAGGCATTTCTGTTTTAAGGGCAAACAGGCTCTATATTGGCACCAAGGCTAAGGAACAAAATTGACCCCAACCTTATTGTGGGAGAGATATTCAAAATCCATGGACTAAAGGCAGTTGTGTCCTCAGGGAAATACAACATTCACCTACCTTACAACTAAGGAAAAGAAACTAAAGGAAAGATTAGACAGTAAAATAAACCATCAAAATCCAGTAAGATGATGAAAATGTACTTGAATGAAGGGGACATGTTCTATCCCAGAAAGCAGAAGAAGTTGGCACCTTTGTCTACATGATTTTTTCAGTAGAGTTAACCATAAAAAATTTTGTTAATGAATCTCCTTCTTTGCCTAAGAAAGTCTGCTGATACAAATTATGTGTCAGAGGTACCCCTGCATGTAAGCCAAATCAAACTGTTGTGTGAAGCTGTGAAGGTAATATCTAGATTCATTAGAAATTCCAAGATATTGCAGATGCCAGTGTTATGAGATAGCTGAGGAGGAGAGCTTTTAGCAGGTTGTTGAGCTACTGTCACACACACACACACACACACAGAAAGAGAGAGAGAGAGGGAGAGAAAGAGAGAGGGAGAGAGAGAGAGAGAGAGAGAGAGAGAGAGAGAGAGAGAGAGAGAGAGGTGTTAGAGACAACAATGCTTAAACACTTTGATATTAGACATGTTGATACAGAATTTGGAGTTTGCTGTGCTGGTTTTCATTTTTGTTTTGGTCCAGTACTTCCTCACTATTCTATGCTTATTGTCCTCTCTCTTGGAATGGCAATATATATTCTGGGCCATTGTAAGTCATAAGTATATAACCTGCCTTATAATTTTGATTTCAAAGGGGTTATATAAGAGATTGCCATTTGTGTTAGAAACTTTTAACAATGGACTATTAATATTTATTTACATCTCAAATGCTGCTCTCCTTCCAAGTCCACCCCACAGAATCCCTTCCTCATTTCCCCTCTTCTTCAGCTCTTACAGGGTTCCAGGACTTCTTTGGGTATCCTTGCCCTCTCCCCCATAAGCACATCAAGTCTCTGCCAGATTATGTGCATCCTCTCCCACAGAGGAAAGAAAAGGTAGTCAGAGAGATTGAGGTACACATCTGCTACATATGTGCAGGGGGCCAGCCTGTATGGGTATGCTCTTTAGTTGGCAGCTCATTTTCTGAGAGCTCCCAGGGGTCTAGGTTAGTAGATTCTGTTGCTCTTTATATTGGTTTCCTATTTCCTTCAGGACTTTCAATCTTTCCTCAACTATCCATAAAATACCCAATTTCTGTCAGCTGTTTGTTTGTCAGTATCTGCATCTGTTTCAGGCAGGCACAGGGTAGGATCTCTCAGAGGAATGTTATGCTAGGCTACTGTTTGTATGTATAACAGTGTATCATTAATACAGCGAGTGATTTGTCCTTGTCTGTGGGTTTTTTTTTTTTTTGATGTTGGGCTGGTTATTGGTTGGCCATTCATTCAGTCTTTGCTACATTTTTGTCCTTGCATTTCCTTTAGACAGGACAAATTTTGGGTCAAAAGTTTAATGGGTTGATTGTTGTCCTTATCCCTCTACTGAGGGTCTAGAGTGTCTACAGCAGGTGGCCTCTCCATTATGTTCATAACAACTTTATTAGTAATAACCAGAAACTGGAGACAATTTAGACGTTCTTCAAATGAAGAATGGATAAAGAAAATGTGGTTCATACATAGAGTGGAATTCTATTCAGCTATTCAAAAAGGAAGACATCATGAATTTTACAGGCAAATGGATGGACCTAGGAAATATCATCCTGAGTGAGGTAACCCAGACCCAAAAGGACATGCATGGTATCTTCCCATGGATAAGTGGATTTTAACCCAAATGTACAGAATTCCTAGGATACAACCTACAGGCCATAAGAAATTTAATAAGCAGGAAGTTCCAAATGCAGATACTTCAATCACACTTAGAAGGAGGAACAAAATAATCATGGGACACAGGTGATAATTTTGTTTGGAAAGAGTAGGGGGGGGGGGAGAAATGGGAAATCAACCTGTATGGGGAAGAGGGCAGGAGAAAATCCCAGAGGCCTAGGAGAATTAACAGAAATATGTAGATTCTATGGTAGGATTTGGGAGAGGCACCCTCTAGAAATTACCAGAGACTTGGGAGGTAAGAGACTCTCACAATCCAATGAATGTAACCATAGCCAACATCCCCTACAGTGTGGGGAGAGAACTTGATGTGTCTGCCTCCAGTAGATAGACAGGACCTCAGTTGGAGGGAAGGGGTTATCAATCAACAGTCAAAAATTTTGACACACAATTGTTCATGTCTAAAAGAACTACAGTGGCAAAAATGGAGAAGAGACTGAGGGAAATTAGGTTCAGTGACCTCTTCGGTCCCAACTTGGGATCCATCTCATGGGGGGACACCAAGGCCTGATACTATTTCTGTGCTATGATGTGCTTACAGTAAGGAGCCTAGCATGGCTGTCCTTAGACAGTCCTGAACAGCAGAATGATTGAGACAAAGGGAGAGATTTACACTGAACTAATGAACTGACCTCATGTTTGAATTGGGGGAAGGATTGAAGACATTGAAGGGGAAGGCAACTCCATAGGAAGTCAAGAATGTCAACTAATCTGGGCCCCTGGGAGTTTCCAGACCCTGAGCCATCAACAAAGTAGCATGCATAGGCTGTTGCAAGGCCTTGGACACATGTATAGCATTGGACTGCCTGGTCTGGTTTCAGTGGGAAAAGATGTGCCTAACCCTTGATGCCCCAGGGAGGGGGGATGCCTTGTTGGGGGTATGGAATGCACCCTTTCAGAGGCAATAGAGAAGAGGTATGTTATGATGAACTGTGAGAGGAGGACCAGTAGGTAGGATAATGACTGGAGAGTAAATAAAGTAATTTGAAAAAGAACAATGATAGATAAAGAACTGAAGACTCTGAGGAGAACATAACAGGAATGCTCTCCTCTTCTTCTGCACTAGAAGTGTTTCACATAAATCTCATATGCCATATATGTGGCCAAACATAAAATGCTGAATTCACATTGTAATCTGAATTTCCTTGCTGATCTCTAGAGGCATCTACTTTTTTACCCCTATGAATGTATAGATCCATTCTTCACACTCCAACAGATACTACTAAGGTACTCCTTTACTAGGATAATTTAGCTGTAGGAGGAAAATGGTCAGAATATATGGAGACATTTGAGTGATTTTGAATCTGGCAATTACAGTGAACTCTAGTTTGAAAAGTTTAACAGACAGACTGACACTCTGTGTTCTACAGAGCAATGTTTCTGGACTTTGGGTTAGATATTCTCTGAGCACCAAGAGATAGACACAATCAGTAGGAAAGAGCAAGTCAACAGGAAAAGCCTCTGGCCAAAACATTTCTCCTGAGCCACACCTAACCAAGTGCCTCCATGTAGACATAAGGAGGACATAGTTCCTTCTACTGTATCTCTACCTTCCTGACACACTTTTACTTCTATGTCTTCCTTATTGATATGTCATTTGCCTGTTGAAAGCCATGCAAAGACAAATTACACAGCAGAGAGATGCCTTCTATACAATGTTTATTTGTCAAGAAATCATAAGTAATGTTCGCCACATTCTATAACCAAGGCCAGGAGTCATTTGCACTTCACAGCCTTGGATGCCTCATTTTTCCTCTGACTCCCTGACCAGAAGGAGTCAATTTACCTGTAAGAAATAACAAGCTATCCTTGGCACCAAGGTGGTGCTTCAATACCAAAATGACTCCATGTTTATTTCAGGGTGCCAGGGAATATGGGCTGAAATCCGCTTGGCTTTTAGGATGGCCACACTAGATTTGACTTTAAAATGTACATACTTTATCCACACTAACATTCCCTATAATATCATACTAATGTAAATGTTAAACACATCTCACCTAGAGGGAACAGTTGAACAGAAAGGCTCCTGCATAGTTCTACACTGTAAGCCTGATCTCCATCTGCTGTGAAAGTCCTTTACTTATGGCTGGCTGAGAGGATATTATTTATGCAGTGATAATACAGGTGTGGCTGAACCAAGTAATTAAAATTATAAAAACAAAAGATAGAGAAATGTGTTTTTATTTTAGATCATTACTTGTCAGCCCATGATGTCCTAAATGTTTTGTGTGTCTTAGTTAATGATACTATTGCTGTGATGATACACCAAAACCAAGAAAATTTTAGGAGGCAAGGGTTTATTCAGCTTATGCTTCCAAATCACAGTTCATTGTTAAAGTATGGCAGAACAGAAAGTGAAACAGGTCAGGGACCAGGAGGCAGAAGCTGAAGCTGAAGCAGAAGCAGTGGGGAAATGTTACTTACTAGTTTGCTCATCATAGCTTGCTCAGCCTGCTTTCTTATACAACCCAAGAACACAGGCTCAAGGACCGAACCACCCACAATGAGCTGTATCCTACTCCATCATTACTAATTAAGAAATGCCCTACAGGGCTGGAGAGATAGCTCTGTTGTTAAAGGCTAGGCTGACAACAAAAAAATATAAGAAAAGCCCTACAGCTGGATCTTTTGGAGGCATTTTCTCAACCGAGGCTCCCTCCTTTCACATTATTCCAGGCTTTGTCAAATTGACACAAAACCAAGTGGCACAATTGACCACTTTTCATCCTGACAAACATATCACTGTTAAGCCATAACTTTACCTATCTTTTCTCTCCTCTATCACACATTAATATTATCATTCTTTTTTAATTGTAAAGTATCTTTTAAAACTTTAATTGTGTCACAAAATGAAGTTTTTCTGTAGATACTAAACTGTAATTGAAAGTACACACACTCATATGATTATGCAAAATATTTGTAATTAGCAATAATTGTTCAATACACAACTTCACATTTCAAAAGACTAACAATTCTCTCACATAATTATAGATGCATCCAACCAGCCATCCTAAAAATCAAACAACTGAGGCCAGAAGATTACAAATTTTGGGCTTCCCTAGACTACATAATTATATCTAACAAAACTAAAAACAAAACCCAAATCTGAAAAGTTTGGTCCCCTACAAACACTTTTAAAATTTAAATTCCTACATTTTTTTTTTAAAAAGTGAAGTTCTGGAGACATGATTCAGTGCTAGAGAGCACTGACTGCTCTTCCAGAGGTCCATAGTTCAATTCCAAGTAATGACAAGGAAGCTCACAACCATCTGTAATGGGATCTGATACCCTCTTCTGGTGTGTCTGAATACAGTGACAGTGTACTCATATAAATAAAATAAATAAATCTTTAAAAAAATTGAAGTGCTTGAAATTCAGTCTTTCAGTTTTACTTCAGTGGTTTTGGTCTCTTCTTAATGACAGCCAATTCTGTACCTCCAGCTGACAAGATACCACAGATTCTTCCCCGAAAACTCCCAAGAAAGTCTTTGCTCTGCTCTGAAAGTTCAGAAGCCATATGTCTATTGTCTGCACCCCTCTCAACATTCTCATCATCTGAGATCAAACAAAAGATCTCACTGGTCTCTCAACACTAAATGGGCTTTCTAGCCACAGTTCTATATCCTTCATATATGTATATATATTGTCTGCACCCCTCTCATACAAAAGTTCTCACTGACTGCTCAACACCAAATGGATTGTCTAGCCTGCGGTTCTATATTATATATATATATATATATATATATATATATATATATATATATATATATATTTATATATATTTATATATATTTTTATATGTATGTATATATAATATATATATACAAATATATGTTTTTATATCATATATATATATATATATACACTCCATTTACGTATCCATTTCATGATTTTATTTTTTAAGCAGCAGATTAATACTCATTTGTGTAAATGTACCACATTTTCTTTATCCTTTCCTTGGTTGAATGGGCATTTGGGTTCTAGATATTAGGAATAGAGCAGTAATGACAATAATTGAACAAGTGTCTCTCTGTTTGCCTGAAGTGTCCTTTGTTTATATGCCTAAAAGTAGCATAACTGATTTCAGTCTTCCTAAGGAATCATTATACCAGTTTCTTTGATGGTTATACAACTCTGCAGTCCCACCATCAATGGATGACTTTTCCTTTTTCTCAATATCTTCAGTAGCATGAGCTGTCAGTTGTTTCATTGACTTAAGACATGTTGACAAGTGTAGAATGAAATCTCAAAATAGTGTTGATCTGCATTTTCCTAATGTCTAAGGATGCAGAACATTTGTGTTTTTTTCATCATTTGAATTTTCTCATTGAAAAATTCTCCATTCAGATCTGTGCCCCATTATTTAATAGAGCTATTCTTTCTTGATATATAGATTTTGAGTTCTTAATACATTTTGGATAGTACCCCGGTATTGGATATGTACCAGATAAAAATCTTTTGATATTTTCTAGGCTGCTGCTTTGCCTGAATGATGGTGTTCTTTGTCACCATGATATTTCTCAGTTTCAAGAAGGCCCACCTACTAATTTCTGGTCTTAGTGCCAGTGATAACTATGGCCTGTTCAGCAAATCATCTCCTGTGTCACTGAGTTCACTTTCTCTTCTACCAGATTCAGTGTTTCTGATCTCATGTTGTAGCCATTGATCCATTGGGAGTTGTGTTTTTATACGTGGTGGTGAGTCCTGATCTATTTGAATTTGTTTACATGCAGCCAAAGAATTTAACAAGAATTATTTGTTGAATGGGTGGTGTTCTTTTTCCCATGTGTGTTTCCAGCTTCTATTAAAACTCAGTTGTGCATAGCTCTGTGAATCTACATGTGGTCCTTCATGTCTGTTTTCTAACTCTACTTTCATGTTTTCTTTTCCCCTATAATTTGTAGTAAAATTTGAGGTCAGTGATTATGGTAGCTCCAGCAATTGTTTCATTACTCTGGATCATTCTCATTTCAAATCTTGTTGAGTATTGTGTACAAATTTTGGTGTGGGCTGCATTGAATCTAGGTATTGTCTTTAGGAAGATGAATATTTTCATTGTATTAATCCTACCTATCCACACATATGAGACATATCTTAATCTTATACTATTTTCTTCATTATTTTTTTCAAAGACTAGAAGAGTTTTATAATTTAAATCATTCACTTGCTGATAAAAAAATACAGCTCCATTATATAACTGGAAACACCAGATAATACCCTTCAATATTTTTGAAGCAAACTGGATATTCTGTGAATCAAATGTTCAACAGAAATTGTGATTATCATGTATTATTTCCTTTGTGTCTTTCTCTGACACATGACAGAAACATAAAGTATATAATACAGAAAAAAGAAATTTGAAATCATGATGGTGACAATGGAGGACAATGGTCTGGATTTTCTCAAATGCCATCTATCCACCTCTATTACAGTAAACCGTCACATAACAATTATACCAAGATCATTTTAAATGTGTTATTTATTTATGGAACTCTAAATTTTCATGAATATCCTTATGGAATACAGCCTGGACTTAGCCAGTTTTCTTCAAGTCTAGAATCCTGGTATTGACACACATGACAAGATTAATCTCAAATTACTCTGGCAATTTTGGAACTTTGCAAACAGAGACTTTCTAGATCTTTTTTGGGTTTCCAAAAGAAGCTGATTGCTATTTTTGTCATTTTTTTCACTTAAAAAATAAGTTTCTGCCCCATGCTTGTGTGCACACCACAGCTGAACATCCTGTCTCATATAATACGTTTAAATCAGCTTTGATTCCTCCATTCTTCCTAGTACCAAACTCACACCTCCACACTGTGATCAGGAATTTTTGCTTCTGTTTCATAAAACAAGCAAGTAATGCAGATCTTATGGTCTCAATTCTGTTGTCCAGCGAAGCTGAGACCTAGAAACATGATTGACATGACTAGAATTAAAGAAATAACAGAAACTACAAAAATAAAAATCACATACAGAAAATCTTTTCGAGTTGGCTGTATTAACTCTGATGATAGTCACATATTAATTAACCCTGAATCTCTGAGTACTTATTATGTACCAAAAAGTACAAGATCTGGCTAGTTTGAGTGGGACATTTCTGTTGAAGAGCAACTTTGGGCTCAAATAACATGCAAAAGGAATATGTGGTTGATAATTCTTGCATGTATACAGGTTTTACATAAAGATTAATCATTCATTAGCATGCCTTCTTAGAACAGGGAAAAGCTAGCATATATATTTTCTATACAGACTGAAGTCTTTACCATTCCCTTTGGTGTGAGCTACTGGGGAACTTAACATGGCCATGTCTGTTTGACAATGCAAATTCAGTCAGGATTTCTTGTACTCTCAAAAGTATTGTTCAGTTTATTCTGGTAAGTGTGTCTTGGATGGGAACGTACCAATAAGTATCTGTTCTGTTTCTGACTTGTATGAAGGTTTACTTGCTGTCCTGAATGAAGTACAGTGCCATCCTTATGGATGTACTCTGATATTTCAAATATATATTTCTGATATGTCAAATGAGCAGAGACAGAGAAAACATTTTGCTGAAACGACTCAGGTAAAAAATCAGCCTAGTACATCTTGCTCAAACTTTAAATAATTTTCAACAAGATAAAGTTCAAAAAGAACTTTCCCTTTGACAGTTCCTTTTCTTGAGTGGTGGGCGGTACATAATTTCTTCCTCTTTTCTTTTTTTTATTGGATAGTTTATTTATTTACATTTCAGATGTCATCTCCTTTCCCGATTTTCCCTCTCTACAACCCCCTATCCCAAAATTGCAAAGTTTCTGTAAGGCAAAGGACACTGTCAATAGGGCAAAATGGCAACCAACAAATTGGGAAAAGATCTTTACCAATCCTACATCTGATAGAGGGCTAATATTCAATATGTACAAAGAACTCAAGAAATTAGACTCCAGACAACCAAATAACCCTATTAAAAAGTGGGGTATGGAGCTTAACAAAGACTTTTCAACTGAGGAAACTCGAATGGCCAAGAAGCACCTAAAGAAATGTTCAGTATCCTTAGTCATCAGGGAAATGCAAATCAAAACAACCCTGAGATTCCATCTCACACCAGTAAGAATGGCTAAGATTAAAAACTCAGGTGATAATAGATGCTGGCGAGGGTGTGGAGAAAGAGGAACACTCCTCCATTGTTGGTGGGACTGCAAGATGGTGCAACCACTTTGGAAATCAGGCTGGTGGTTCCCAGAAAATTGGACAAAACATTACCTGAGGATCCAGCTATACCACTCCCATGCATATACCCAGAAGACGCTATAACATATAACAAGGACATATGCTCAACTATGTTCTAGCAGCCTTATTTATAATAGCCAGAAGATGATCACTATTTCTAAAGGCTTATCTGGACCTTTATCAGTTTTAGTCACCATTTTCCCTTAAAGCCATCATGGTTTCCATGAATGCAGAAATAGAAGAACTGTTGACACTGTATTCTAATCACTTGGGAGCAAACACATCTTTTTCCTTTGATACAAGTCCCTGTAAACCTGATTAAAATTTCCTATGTTGCAATGAAAATTTTAAAAATAAATGTACTTTGCCTTACAGAAACTTTGCAATTTTATGAAGTCCCATTTGTCAATTCTTGATCTTAGAGCATATTCCATTGGAGTTCTGTTCAGGAACCTTTCCCCTGTGCCCAAGTATTCGAGGCTCTTCCCCACCTCCTCTTCTATTAGTTTCAGTGTATCTGGTTTTATGTGGAGGACCTTTATCCACTTAGATTTGAACTTTGTACAAGGGGATAAGAATGGATCAATTTTCATTCTTCTACATGTTGTCCTCCAGTTGAACCAGCACCATTTGTTGAAAATGCTGTCCTTTTTCCACTGGACAGTTTTAGCTCCTTTGTCAAAG
>NW_021604833.1:98805-159086 GCF_004785775.1 Grammomys surdaster
TATGGATTTTAGTGCTGACTTTGAGTATTTCTTTCCCCACTTCTTTTTTTTTTCTTTTTTTTTTTTTAATTTTTTTATTGGATGTTTTATTTACATTTCATATGTTGTCCCCTTACCCCATCCCCCACCCACCCAGGAACCCCCAATCCCCTCACACCTCCTCCTTCTTCTTTGTGGATGTAACCTCTATCTACCCCCCCACTCCCACCTCCCCACCCTCAAAACTCCCACCCCCTGGGGCGTCCAGCCTTCATGAGGTCAAGGATCTCATCTTCCATCTGTGCCCAGCAGGGCCCTCCACTCTTATATATTCAGCTAAGGCCCTGGATCCCTCCATAAGTGCTCCCAGGCTGGTGGTTTAGACCCTGGGAGCTGTGGTTGGTTGGTATTGTTGCTCTCCTCATGGGGCCACAAATCCTTTCAGCTCCTTCAGTCTTCACTCTAACTCCTCCATTGAGAACCCCATGATCACTTCAATGGCTAGTTGTGAGCATCTGCCTCTGAATATGTCAGACTCTTGAAGACCTCTGAAGAGACATCCATATCAGGCTCTTATCAGCATGCACTTCCTGACTTCCACATCAGCATCTACCTTTGGTGACTGCACATGGGATGGATACTCAGGTGGAAAGGTCTTCAGACGGCCCCTCCTTCAGTTTTTGTCCCTCGCTTTGTCTCCATATTTGCTCCCTTGAGTATTTTGTTGCTCCTTCTAAGAAGGACCGAATCACCCCCACTTGGTCTTCATTCTTTATGGACTTCATGTGGCCTGTGAGTTGCATCTTGGGCATTTTAAGGTTCTGGGCTAATATCCAATAATCAGTGAGTGAATACCATGTGTGTTCTTTTGTGATTGGCTTACCTCACTCAGTATGATAATTTCTAGTTCCATCCATTTACCTAGGAACCTCTCAAATTCATTGTTTTTAATAGCTGAGTAATACTCCATTGTGTAAATATACCACATTTTTTTAATCCATTCCTCAGTTGAAGGACATCTGGGTTCTTTCCAGTTCCTGGCTATTATAAATAAGGCTGCTATGAACATAGTTGAGCATATGTCCTTATTATATGTTCGAGCACCTTCTGGGTATATGCCTAGGAGTGGTATAGCTGGATCCTCGGGTAATGCTATGTCCAATTTTCTGAGGAACCGCCACACTGATTTCCAAAGTGGTTGCACCATCTTGCAGTCCCACCAACAATGGAGGAGTGTTCCTCTTTCTCCACACCCTCGCCAGCATCTACTATCACCTGAGTTTTTAATCTTAGCCATTCTGACTGGTATGAGATGGAATCTCAGGGTTGTTTTGATTTGCATTTCCCTGACGACTAAGGATGCCGAGCATTTCTTTAGGTGCTTCTCGGCCATTCGAGTTTCTTCTGTTGAAAATTCTTTGTTAAGCTCTATACCCCATTTTTTAATAGGGTAATTTGGTTGCCTGGAGTCTAATTTCTTGAGTTCTTTGTATATATTGGATATTAGCCCTCTATCAGATGAAGGATTGGTAAAGATCTTTTCCCAATTTGTTGGTTGTCGTTTTGTCCTATTGACAGTGTCCTTTGCCTTACAGAAACTTTGCAATTTTATGAAGTCCCATTTGTCAATTCTCGATCTTAGAGCATATGCCATTGGAGTTCTGTTCAGGAACTTTTCCCCTGTGCCCAATTATTCGAGGCTTTTCCCCACCTTCTCTTCTATTAGTTTCAGTGTATCTGGTTTTATGTGGAGGTCCTTTATCCACTTAGATTTGAGCTTTGTACAAGGGGATAAGAATGGATCAATTTTCATTCTTCTACATGTTGTCCTCCAGTTGAACCAGCACCATTTGTTGAAAATGCTGTCCTTTTTCCACTGGACAGTTTTAGCTCCTTTGTCAAAGATCA
The DNA here is from genome assembly GCF_004785775.1 of Grammomys surdaster. NCBI lineage: Eukaryota > Metazoa > Chordata > Mammalia > Rodentia > Muridae > Grammomys > Grammomys surdaster. The sequence continues at coordinate 100,693 of NW_021604833.1, forward strand.
AGTGACCATAGGAGTGTGGGTTCATTTCTGGGTCTTCAATTCTATTCCATTGATCTTCCTGCCTGTCTCTGTACCAATACCAGGTAGTTTTTATCACTATTGCTCGGTAGTACAGCTTGAGGTCAGGGATGGTGATTCCTCCCGAAGTTCTTTTATTGTTGAGAATAGTTTTCGCTATCCTGGGTTTTTTGTTATTCCATATGAATTTGAGAATTTCCTTTTCTAACTCTGTGAAGAATTGAGTTGGGATTTTAATGGGGATTGCATTGAATCTGTAGATTGCTTTTGGCAAGATGGCCATTTTTATTATATTAATCCTGCCAATCCATGAGCATGGGAGATCTTTCCATCTTCTGAGATCTTCTTCAATTTCTTTCTTCAGAGACTTGAAGTTCTTGTCATACAGGTCTTTCACTTGCTTGGTTAGACTCACACCAAGGTATTTTATATTATTTGCAACTATTGTGAAAGGTGTCATTTCCCTAATTTCTTTTTCAGTCTGTTTATCTTTCATGTAGAGGAAGGCTACTGATTTGTTTGAGTTGATTTTATAACCAGCCACTTTGCTGAAGTTGTTTATCAGGCTTAGGAGTTCTCAAAATAAATGTAAAATTGAAATTGTAAATATAAGAATGCACTCCAGGAATTCCTTGGTAGAGGAGCATTAAACATAATGACAGTAGGACCCAACTGAGAAACAAGAGGATGTAAATGGGAAGAACAGAAAACAAGTGGAGAAAGAAGGTGAATACATGAAGTTGTAACTTATAAATCACATGTTCTACAAGAATAGGTTCCAAAGCATTCCAACTGAGCAGCAACTAAAGTGGCTCCTGACATTCTAGCCTTCACAATATAAAGATAAAATGAGTATGCCTTGCAAAAATAACTATTCAAAATATAACCTAGGTTTCTTCTGTTTCTATCTTGGGATTAGGTACAAAACACACAAAATAAAATCTATAATGCTGGCTATCTCTTAAGTAATTTTAAGTCACATAATGATTGAGGATTTAGTTCTGCAGTAGTCCTTCTTGTAATATCTTTAATAAAATTACTCAATTCTTTAATATGAGTTTTTCTTGTTTGGAATCCAGAACCTGGAAATTCTAGGAAGAAAGATGGCTTCCTTTTTTCTCTCTATGTCTGGTACACAACCAGGTTCTAGTACCTACAATACCATTGAGAATTCAGTCCAGGAAGTTCTCAAGGAATGCAAGAGAAATGTCAATGTATAAGTCAATGTTTTTTGAGGCTCTGAGCCTCTGAGGCTAGAACCAGCTTGGTACAACTCTGAAAAATCAGGTAGACCATCAAGTTCTATTTACACCTTTACTTTTCAAAGACACTCATGAGTAGAAGTGAAGTCTTTGAGTATGAAATGAATACAGGAACTCCTTCATCTTCTTCATCACTAGAAGTTCTTCATAGTAAATCTCACATATTATGATTGTGGCCAAATAGAAAATGGGGTTGACGCTTTAGTCTGAATGGATTTGCTGATCACTAGACTAGAATCTGGTTTATTTTGCCTCCACTTGAGTGTACAGACCCATTCTTCAAATTCTATTATATATCACTAATGCCGTTCTTGGTAGAATTATAGTGAGTTTTGGGGGCAAATATTTGGAATACACTCAGATACTTTCATCAGACATTTATAATGAACTTTAGCTAGGAAAAATCTACTGATGAACTTCCACTATTCTTTTTTCCTGTGACAAATGATTCTGGACCTTGGGACAGGTATTTTTGAGCACTAACAGATAGATATAATCAAAAGGAAATAGCTAGTCAATGGAATTGAAGCCTTGGGCCAAAGCAATTGAATTTTCCTGCATCATATCTTCATCCCTGACCTCTGGAATACATGAAGACCTAAATCGTCTCTCTGTCATTCCTCTACCTTTAGTAAACTCTTTTACTTCTGTATCTTCTTTATTGAAATGGCATTTGACTTCAAAAATAAAGAGGAAAAGTTACAAAACATAAATATACCTTCAAGATAATATTTGTTCATGAATAAGACACAAGGAACATCCTCCATATTCTAAAACCCCATCCTGGATTCATGGACACCTGAAGCCGTGGGTGCTTCACTGTTGCTTTTAATCCCTCACACACCTAGGCACTTCTGTTTTAAAGGCAAACAGGGTGTACATTGCCATCACGACTATGGAACAATACTAACCCTATCCTTATTGTGGAGTGCATAGTGCTAGGCTGAATGGGGGTACACAATTTAGATATCCACACAAGGTTTCTATTTCAAATGTAATCCATTCATTCACACAAACATTTCTTATGGTACCATGCTAATATAAATGTTGTGCAGAAATATCACCTAGTGCAGAAGATTTGTTGTTCATAAATACTGCTGTAGGGTTCCACTGGGAAGTTTTCTCCAGTGATGACACTTTATAACTTGCATGCTTGAATCATATCTTGTATGAAGTACTTTATTTGTGGAAGTTTATGAAAATGGCAGTAATGGAGGTCCAGGAGGTCTTTGTGACATTAGGCCTATAACTTTGCCTGAGAAGTTGCCCTATCTTGACCCACTAACAGTGATATAAATTTAATTTTCACTAAGGATGGTGCACTGAAGAGAGTCTTAAGCCCTATTGCATGTAGATATTAACACAGAAGCTATAATTTTCATGTCTTAGGAAGATGGCCATGTGTTCCTTTCAGCCCTATTCATACTTCCAATATTTCTTACCATTTATGTAGCCATTGAGTTACACTATCAGAACTTGAAGCTATGGATTGGTTCACTAACATATCAACACAAACTTGCATTTAGCTCATTAGAATGTTATAGATAGAGTCTTGGCTAGGTTCATATCTGAGGTGCCCAATGACCTGCCTGCTTGGGGCTCTTTTCTGATCCCTAGCTCTTAACAGGACTTGCTGGTATCAGAATTCTATCCTACATGTACCACACTATTTTTAGTCACATAGAATAGTTTCTAAATTAACCAAAATGGCTCTTAAGTTTAGTTCTTTACAATTATAACTTCGAAATATCCAAATATATGTTAGTCAAATTTTATATCTTACTTGTCACAATATTCATATCTTATTCTACCCTCTCTTTTCCCTTCTCCCTCTTCTCTTCTTTTGAAGTCTCTTTAACCCTTCATGTCCCTTGATTATTTTTTTATGACTTCTAAGTAGGACTGAATCATCCATTCATTGGTCTTCCTTCTTCATGTGCTTCATTTATTCTGTGAGTTGTCTTGTGGGTATTTCACACACTTTGTCTAATATCCACTTATCATTGAGTACATAATATATGTGTTCTTTTTTGACTGAGTTATCTCACTCAGGATGATATTTTCTAGTTTCATCCATTTGCCTAAGTATTTCATGAATTCATTTATTTAATAGCTGGATAGTGCTCCATTGTGTTAATGTACCACATTATCTTTATCCATTCCTCTATTGAGGGACATCTTGGTTCTTTCTTGCTTTTGGTTATTATAAACAAGGCTGCTATAAACATAGTGGAGCATGTGTCCTTGTTATATCTTGGAGCATCTTTTGGGTATATGCCCAGGAGAGGTATAGCTGGGTCCTCAGGTAGTACTGTGTCCCATTTTTGAGAAATTACCAGATGATTTCCACAGTGGTTGTGCCAGATTGTGCTCCCATTCATATGGAGGAGTGTTCCCCCTGCTCAAAATCCTAACCAGCATGTCCTGTGGCTTGATGCATTGATCTTAGCTATTTGTTGGGTGTAAGAAGCAATCTCGTGGTTGTTTTGATGTGCATTTTCCTGATGAATAAGTATGTTGAACATTTCTTAATGTGCTTCTCAGTCATTTGAGAGTCCTCTGTTGATAATTCACTGTTTCTGTATGTACCCCATTTTTAATTGGGTCATTTGTGTTGTTGATATCTAACTTCTTGAGTATTATATATTTTGGATATTAGACTTATCTCACACATAGTTTTGATGAAGATCTTTTCCCGATCTTCAAGTTGCCATTTTCTCCTATTGACAATGTCCTTTAGCAACATCCACTTAAACCAGAGAAGAAAATAGTCATCCACAAATGAATATTTACTCAATCAACACTACAGAGAGCCTAATAATTTGTATTGATATTTTGATAAATGACCAGTAAGGGATGGCCAGTCTTATATAGAATTTGACTGTTGGCAGGTTGTTTATGCCACAGTGGTGTCCATATTCATGAACATGTAAGCAGGAACATCTAGTTTGTGGGATATTAATGAGAATAAATTGGGACTTGAATTCTTTAGAGGGTTGAATTAGAGGATAGTGCTGTGTAGTGGATTTTTAGGATACATTGTAAAAAAGTAATCAGAAGAAATATATTATCTAAATAGTGAATTGTATGCATCTCCATATTCAATGTGTATAGAGGCACAGCAGTTTTTTTTAAACACATAGTCAAGAAGATGGATTTATGACACCACCAAGACACCAGAAATGCAAGATTCAGATTTAAAATCACTTCTCATGATGATGATAGAAGACTTTAAAAAGGACATAAATAATTCCCTCAAAGAAATACAGAAGTACATGTTGGGAGCCAAGTCCTATCAGAACACGGCTATCATCTTTGCAGCCATCTAGAGCCATATACCCTGATAAGAGACTTGTTTTTCATCACCCTACAAAATCTGAACACACTCTGATAAACATCTTGCTTTTCTCACATATTTTGTTTTGCTGTTTAGTGCTCCCAGCTGAAAGGCACACATGGTATCCATGTTGCAAGGCACATGGCAAAATACCTTCAGCTGTGGTATCCTGCTTTTCCATTGTGGCAAGGCACGTGGAAAGGGGTATAAATATCCAGGATTTCCTTTCAATAAAGAGCGACCTGATCAGAGCCTCTGTCTTGTCATCATTCTTCATGTCTCTTGCCCCACCATCCCCACTCTCTTTCTTGCTAAACCCTGACCCACAGACCAGAGCAGCAGCATGGGCTTGGATAGAGTGGCCCCAAACATGGGGCAGAATGGGTCTTTACAAGTACACATGGAAAGAAGTAGAAGCCCTTAAACAGGAAACACAAAAATTCCTTAGCGAATTACAAAAAAACACAACAAAACAGGTGAAGGAATTGAACAAAACCAATCTGGACATAAAATTAAAGTAGAAACAATGAAGAAATCAGAAAAGGTGACTACCCAGAGATAGAAAATGTAGGAAAGAGATCAGGAGTCATGGATGCAAGGATCACAAACAGAATACAAGAGATAGAAGAGAGAATTTGAGGTGCAGAAGATATCATAGAAAACATTGATACAACTGTCAAAGAAAATACAGAATTAAAAAGGTTCCTAAACAAAATATCGAGGAAATCCAGGACATGTTGAGAAGACCAAACCTAAGGATAATAGGTATAGAAGAAAGCGAAGATTCTCAATTTAAAGAGCCAGTAAATATCTTCAACAAAATTATAGGACTAAACTTCCCTAACATAAAGAAAGGGATGCCTATGAACATACAAGAAACCTACAGACCATCAAATAGACTAGATTAGAAAAATTCCCATTGTCACATAATAATCAAAACACCAAATCTACAAAACAAAGAAAGAATACTAAAAGCAATAAGGGAAAAATGTAAAGTAACACATAATCATTCAGATCCTAAGAGAACACAAATGCCATCCCAGGTTACTATACCCAGCAAAACTCTCAATTACCACAGATGGAGAAACCAAGATATTTGATGACAAAATCAAATTTACACAATATCTTCCCACAAATCCAGCCCTACAATGGACAATAGAGGGAAAGCACCAACACAAGGAGGGAAATTATACCCTAGAAAAAACAAGAAATTAATCTTCTTCCAACAAACACAAAAGCAGATAGCCACATAATCATAATTCCCCTTCTAATAGCAAAAATAACCTAAGAAACAAACACCTTTCCTTAATATCTCGTAACATCAATGGACTCCATTCCCCAATAAAAAGACATACACTAATAAACTGGATACAAAGACAGGACACAGTATTTTGCTGAATACAGGAAATGCACCTCAGTGACAAAGACAGAACTTCATCAGAGTAAAAGGCTGGAAAACAATTTTCCAAGCAAATGGTCCCAAGAAACAAGGTGGAGTAGTCATTCTAATATAGAATAAAATTGACTTTCAACCAGAAGTTATCAAGAAAGATAAGGATGGACACTTCATACTCGTCAAAGGAAAAATCAACCAAGATGAAATCTTAACTCTGAACATCTGTGCTCCAAATGCAAGGGCACTCACATACATAAAAGAAACTTTACTAAAGCTCAAAGCACATATTGCATCTCACACAATAATAGTGGGAGATTTCACCACCCCACTCACTTCAACGGACAGATCTTAGAAACAGAAACTAAACAGAGAGAATGAAACCAAGAGAACATTTAAACCAAATGGACTTAGTAGATATTTATTGAAGAGAAAGAAGACAGATAAGAGACTTGTGGACATCGATGCTTTCCACAGACCTGCCCTCTGGTGCTTAGCATATGCAAGGACATAGACACTATGCCATGCAGCATGGGCAAAGGAAGTTCCCCAGGGGCTTGGTAGCTGCATAGTCAGCCTTCAGTGAAAGGTACCATAATGTGCAAGCATGTGGTAGTCAGATAAGGGTAAAGTAGCTTGAACAGTGTGAACAGAATTAGAACTGTAGACTTGAAGATGGTCAGAATTAGTCAGTTGTAAGCGCTTAGTCCTATCAGACACCTATTCAGGGGTCTGATGCTCATGTTACCTCTAGAGATTATGGAGATGTTCTGATTCAGGGTAGCTACCAAGGACCACATGGATGATCAGGAGCTGTACAGAACTGACCCTGAGACTCAATGCCTTTGACACTCAGAAGAGCCGGCTCCATCTCTCACTAGTGAGAGCACATGGGAGTATAGGCTATTTCTCTCCACTAGTCTGCACAGTGGAACTATGCTTGGCAGTGGGTGTAGGTAAGCCTGAGGCTACAAGGGTAGAAGAACTGATCCTGACATTCGTCCCTCATAGAGTGCCATGGATGCAGAAAAGATGCACCACCACCACTAGCAGTAGAAAAAGCAACCCACTGGGTCATAAGTATAATAAAGTCAACCATGCCTTTCATCATCATCAGTATTCAGAAAAGTAGGCCCTGCACCTTGCCTGCAAATCACAGCAAAGCAGTTTCTGGTGGTAGGGGCGCAGCTGAACCATCTGAGAGTGAGAGGTCATCAGAACTGGTCTCTCCACTCATCTGCCATGTATCTGCCTTGAGGTGGTGTGTATGTGAGGTGATTCCTCTCCTTACCCCCACCACCTGTGGCAGTCAGTAGAGCTGGCCCCTAGGGCCTGAGAATGGGAGAACTAGCCTTGCCCCTTCACTGCTTGTAGCACTGGGCAGAGTGGTCCATGCACATTTCCTGATTAACACAGTTTAGCTGATCCAATGGCTAATGCAGCTGTGATCCAACCTAGGGGTGTGATAGCTGAAGATCTGTCCAAAAACTTTCAAACTGAAGCTCTAGGGCAAGTGGACCTCATTCCTTAATGTGGCAGCATAGTGTAATTGTCATTTATTTCCATTTTGTAGGTATTCTTCCCCAAGGAATTCTCCATGTTGTGTAGTTTAATCCTTTTTACATTTTCTTCCCATACAGCTCTCTTCAGTACATCTTCCTCCTGGAGGTGAATATAATGGAAGACAATTCATTCTGTTTAAACTCCTGCACAGGCTGATCTTGCAGACTAGCTGTTGCTGGTGACTAGAGTCCAAGAAAAGGATCTCGTGATACTATAATTTCACTTTTACATACTAAGGAAAAGAGAATCTGAATATCCTGTGCTCCCAATGAATTTTATTATAAAATCTCTCAGTGGTGGTGGTTGTGATGGATCACCTATGATCTCTCATGTACCTAGATACTTTTACTCTGGGACCCCACTGAACATTTTCCTGGATACCAACCGAAGTGTATGAATTTTAATATTTTATCTTCCACTCTTCCCATTTGACATAAAAAAAAACTGTGATCAAATGCTGAGGTGTCTGACACAACTCCTAAGCACAGGATGTCCAGGAAGGCAGCAGGACTCATGTCTAAACCTGGATGTGAAAGAGAAATGATGATATGACTACACCAGTGTTTTAAAAATGTCTTCTTACTCCTTCCTGATAAACTAAGCCATGCATGGTTAATATAATAATTTTCATTATTCTTCCAAACACTTTTAAAAGACTGAAGAAATTATTGAGGATGTCTTTGAATCAAGTCATACAGTGATAGTTATTAGATCTATTGCAAAATGAAAATCATGTATTCAGATATCTAGTACTGTAAATTTTAAATGTACTACATCTTGTTTCAGAAAGATCTCCATGCACAGTAAGGAACCAGTATTTTGGAATTTCACTTGTAATATCTATCAATCAGAACTTCTATTATGTGGTATTTGGTTTTAGTTTCAAGGTGAACTCAAGGGTTGGAGCCATATGCCTTTCTAATATATGGCAAGTGGTGGGCTTGCCTTTAACTCTGTCTTCCTTAGTGATACTTTGTGAGCTATCATCTATAAAAATGTGGGAAGAATCAGTTACTATTCTTTCCATCTATACAATCGAATTCCCACTTGTTACCTATGTAAGAATAATGTCACATAAAAACCAATAGGAAGCCAAAGCCACTAGAAAAAGTGGAGTATAATATCAAGTTAACAATGGGATTTTATATTCTATACTTGCTGGATTTTAAAAGCAACACTCCCCATAGGACCTGATAGGGACATATCTCCTGCTACTGCATCTGCACCTGTAAAGTGAAAACAGTTATGTGTATGGGTTAGTGCAAGAGATGTCTTCAAAAACAAGCTGCAACTCTGTGGGCTGAATCAGATGTTCAGTTAACAGAACCCTATAGAAACATAGACCCAGAAGAGTCTTGGTTTCCTCTTAAACTTATCTACCCACCCCCATTCTTCCTACATGGAGAGCTGGTGATGATTAAGTGTTCTTTGTGATCTCTTTGATTCTCCATGGATTCTCCTAAAGCACCCATCCAAGCCCACTTTCCACTCTTTTATTCACTAGCAGGGCCTTACCTTTCTGTGATGACCACTACTTCCTCAGATCACTCCACAGATTCAACTTGTCGGAGGAGGGTCAGGTTGAAGGATCTGGCCCACCTGTAATTCTGAAGTATCTACAGGGTTGGATCTGCCCCTCAATCATGCTTTACTTTTTATTGGCTGTTTTGGCAACTAGATTAAGCCTGTAGGCGCTGGGACTTGAGGCATCTTCTGAGATAGATTATCGGATAGATTCTTTGGCATGGCTGTAGGTTACCTATGTGGACAGCAGGAAGCAGAATTTGTGAACCTTGTTGACGAAAGCCATCCTGTAGACCTTGGACTATATTATACTGGATATTTTTGCTTCTCTGATTGTGTTTCCTATAAAACATATGTGGTGTTGTACCCTTTAAGTTTAGAATAGGATGTTTGAGACACTATCTCTTGCATGGGCTTAGTCATTATATTTTATTTTATGTTTAGTCCATAGCTATGATTGGATTCTTTGAAAGCACACTCCCTGGGATGCTATTTTCCTTGTGTCATGGTGTCACATGAGTGGACCTCATGAGAATCTTTAGGAAACAGTGACACCCAAAGAAGAAAATGAAATTTAAGGCTGACCCATAAAACAGTGAATATGTATGAATGTGTCCATAGTCAGTGGTCTCATTAAATTCACTGGGTCTTCTCTTGGAGAGTAAATTGAATCACCACCTAGAAGCACCATCTTTCCTGTCCCCTACATTGTGGCAACACTGTGCTAACTGGAAACACCTTTATTTGTCATTGTCATGACCTTCTGGTTACCTTAAGACCACACACATTGTTTGACAGCACCACAAACAGATATTTAGAAGGATTTTCTCTTCAAGTTTTCTCTGGAAACTGAACAGTAATCCTCTACTTCCCATCCCCTTACCTTAACACTCATCATTTCTTTTTCTCAGTGTAGATATTTGGCTATTGCTTTTGGTTTAGTTCTTTTCCTTACAAGAGTACTGATGAAGCATAGTTTCCATTACATCAGTCTGAAAAAGTGGGACCATTAAGAAACATATTATTCTACAATAAAGAGTGTCATATTTTCACTTTGTATTGCCAGTTTTTAATATTATATATGGCACAGAGATGTCATCCTTGATTTATCCATTTATTATTGCCTTTGGTGCTTTTCTCAGGTAAAAAAGAAATGCATTATATCTATCTACATTATACCATACAGGACCCAATGGGCACAAAATCTAATACTATTTGACTTAATGCTAAATGGTGGTAAATAGTGAAAGGTGATTTTTTAAGGATCACATAAGTTATTTTATAGAAGGTAGAAGCACCAATAAGAGACATCAGTTCTTTCTATATAGTCCTCTATGCTTTATGGGCCTTCTCCTTGTTTCTTTCTTCAGCCTTTCTATTTATTTTTAATTAATTTGTGAATTTCATACACAGTGTACTTTTTTTTACCATACCCTTTCTATTCTCTTAACTCCTCCAAGATGCTTTGTTTCTCACTACCAATACTATATCATGTTTTTCCCTCAGTTACTAAAATGGGAAATAAAATGCCACTAAAACTGTGGAATCTATTGATGTTGTGTAACCACTACTGAGCATGCAGCCTGTTGTAGACTGTGATATACCTTGTCTCACTCCACTGCAGAAATATGGCTTTCCCTCTCCACAAATCTATTATGTGTAAATAACGTTTTGACTAGTGTTGGGACTTTTGCACATATCCTTCTGCTTCATCTTGGGAGTTTTGTCTGACTTGAGCTGTCTCTGTCTTGTACATGGTGCAACATTCTCTGTGATTTCACATGTGTATCTGTTGTATGCTGTATGTATTTATGTTGTAAATAAATTTTTATGTCATCTGTCACCTTTCACTTTATATTTTTCCCACCTTCTCATCTTCACAGATCCCCTAGCCTGTGGGACATCCCATTCATATAAGCACTTCAAGTATCATGGCTCTTCATATTATACAGGTTTAGGCTTCTGTGTTAATTGCCACGTACTGCATGAAGAAGTTTCTCTAACGATGGCTGAGAAATTTATTCATGTGTATATAACAATATGCCATAAGAAGTCTGTTATTGTTATGCTCTTTACCAGAATAATAATAATAGATTTTCCCCTGTGATTATTAATTCTTATCTCAGGTTGTCTTATTAACAGTGTCAGGTATTAGGTCTATATCACTAAGTATACTCACCACTATATGTCAAGGTTTATAGCTGTGTGGTATGGTTGATTACCTTTCTAATTAGAAACCATGAATAGCACCATAAGCAGTATCCACTAGGAAGGAATTTTCATGTTGTTAATCATATTTCTCCATATACTATGCATTAAGTATAGAGACATAAGGAGGAACAGAGCATCTGGAATTGTAATGGAGCTAAATCTAGGGCTTAAGGAGATAAATTTAAGGACCACAGATGAAAGGCTTTGGTGTCCTCAGGTAAAAAACAACATCCAGCTACATTCCAATTTGTGAAAATGAATTTGAGGAAAGGTTATCCAGTAAAAGAAACAATCAAATTCCAGAAATCTGGTGAAAATGTATTTGAACGAAGGGGATATGCTCTATCCACAATAAGCAGAAGTTGTTGGCAGCTTTGTCTACATGATATTTTCTTTAGAGTCAATCATACAACAAAGGTGTTGTAGGATCTCCTTCTGTGTCTAAGAAAGTATGCTGATGGAAGGTATGTGTCACATGTGTCCCTACATGGAAGCCAAGACAGGCTGTTGTGTGTAGCGGTTAATGTGATATCTAGACTCCTTAGAAACTCTAATATGGTTGAGATGTCAGAGTCATGGGATATCAGATGAGGAGAACATTCAACAGGGTGTGGAACCAGTCAGAGAGGGGGGGGGAGGCACGCCGGCAGAGCGGGAGAGGGAGAGGCCGAGGGCGAGGGAGAGGGAGAGGGAGAGGGAGAGGGAGGGGGGAGAGAAAGACAGAGACAGAGACAAAGACAGAGACAGAGAGACAGAGAGTTATAGTTAACAAATCTTTCAGGAGTTAGAGATTTAAAGATGCTTTAGTATCAGACATGGTAATGTAGAATTAGGAGTTTTCCCTGCTGGTTTTTATCTTTGTTTTGGTCTGTTAATTCCTTCCAATGCTTCCTTTTTTCCTTCTTGGAATGGCAATGTTATTGTTAAGAGATTGCCGTGAATATTAGAAACTTTTAACAATAGATTTTTAATATTTATTTATTCACATCTCAAATGCTGCTTTCTCTCCAAGTCAACCCCCCAAAGTCACTTCCCTCATGTCCTCTCTCCTTTACCTCTGAGAAGGTGCAAGACCTCCCTGGGTATTTTCACCTACCACTAATACATCAAGTCTTTTCCAGATTAGGTGCATCCTCCCTCACTGAGGAAAAACAAGGCATCAAGGTAGACTGAGCTTCACATCTGCTACATAGGTGCTGGAGATCTTCTTCCAGCCTGTGTATGTTTTGGTTGGTGGCTCAGTTTCTGAGAGCTCATAGGGGTCCAGGTTTGTCTACTCTGTTCATCTTTATATGGGGTTCCTATCCCCTTCAGGGCTTTCAATTCTTTTTTCAACTTTCCATAAGAGTCCCCAACCTAAGTCAGATGTTTGGAAGTGGGTATTTCTATCTCTTTCAGACAGCTGCTGAGTAGGACCTCTCAGAGGACAGTTATACTAGGCTCCTGTTTGCATAGATAACAGTGTATCATTCATAATGTGAAGGACTGTTCCTTGTCCATGGGATGGATTTCATGTTGGCCTGGTTATTGGTTATCCATTTCTTCAGTCTCTGCTCCATCTTTGACCCTTCATTTCTTTTAGACTGCAGAAATTTTGTGTCAAAAGTTTCATGAGTGGATTGGTGTTCTTATCCTTCTTATGGGTGTCCTGCCTGTCCACAGGTGGTGGCCTCTCCACTATGTTCATAGCAGGTTTATTAGTTATAACCAGAAACTGGAAATAATCCAAATGTCCCTCAACTGCAGAATGGATAAAGAAAATGTGGTTGATTAACAAAATGGAATACTATTCAGCTATTAAAGAGGAGGACATCATAAATTTTACAGGCAATTGGATGGACCTAGAAAATATCATCCTGAGTGAAGTAACCAAGACCCAAAAGGACATGCATGTCATCTTCCTATAGAAAAGTGAGTATTAGCCAAAAATACAGAATATCTAGGGTACAACCTATAGACCATAAGAAGTTGAACAAACAGGAAGGTCCAAATGCAGATGCTTCAATCACACTTAGAAGAGAAACAAAATTATTATGGGATGCAGGGGGTGATTTGGGTGTGAAAGAGGAGAGAATGGGAGAAAGGGGAAATTGATCAGGTATGGGGAAGAGGGCAAAAGGGAGTCCCAGAGGACTAAGAGAATTCATGGGAATATATAGCTTCTAGGGTACCATTTGGGGAAGGGAACTCTCTCGAAACTACCACAGACTTGGAAGGTGAGAGACTCTCAGGTCCTAAATGGGGTGACCTTAGCCAAAATCCCCAATAGTGGGGAGAGGGACTGAAAGTGTCTGCCTCCTGTAGATGGACAGGTCCTCAACTGGAGGGGAAGGGTTAACAAACCACAGTCAAAATATTTGATCCACAATTTTTACTGTCTAAAAGAACTGCAGTAGCATAAATGAAAAAGAGACTGAGGGAAAAGAGGTCCAGTGACCTCCTTGGTCCCAACCTGGGATCCATCTCATGGGGAGATACAAAAGTATGATACTATTACTGTGCTATGATGTGCTTACAGGCTGGAGCCTAGCATGGCTGTCCTCAGAGAGGCCCTAAGAACAGAATGACTTAGACACAGGCAGAGAGTTACACTCAACCATTGAATTGAGCTTATGGTTGGATTAGGGGAAGGACTGAAGAAGCTGAAGGGGAAAGCAACTCAATAGGAAGACCAGCAGTGTCAATTAATCCAGCCCCCAAGGGAGCTCCCAGAGACTGTGCTACCAACCAAGCAGCATATATGGGCTAGTGTATGGCCTCAGGTACATATATTGCAGAGGAGTGCATGCTCTGAACTCAGTAGGAGAAAATGCACCAAATCCTTGAGGGACTTGATGCCCCAAGGAAATGAGATGCCTTGTGTGGTTTAGAAGAGCACCCTCTTTGTAGCAATGGGTGGAGAAATGTTATGGGAGACTGTGAGGAGGTACCAGGAGGAGGGCAATAGTTGGAAGGTAAACAAAGAATACAGTTTTTAAAAAGGTAAATAAAGAAGTGGACACTCTGATGAGAGACTAACAGGAACTCTCTCCTACTCTTCTGCACTAGAAGTTTTTCACATAAAGTTCATATATATGGTCATAAGACCATATATGTCGTCAAACAGAGAAGGCTGAATTTACTATGTAATCTGTATTTCCTTGCTGATCTCTAGAGACAACTACTTTTTTTCTCCCTTAAAATGTATAAACCCATTCTTCATACTCTGGCATATACTTCTAAGATACTCTTTACTAGGATAATTTAGCTGTAGGAGAAAAATGGTCAGAATACATGGAGACATCTGAGTGATTTTTTAATCTTTCAATTACAGTGAACTAAAGTTTGGAAAGTTTAACAGATGAACTGTGTCTCTGTGTTCTACAGAGCAATGTTTCTGGACTTTGGGTCAGATACTCTCTGAGCACCAAGAGATAGATACAATCAGCAGGAAAGAGCTAGTCAACAGGAAAAGCCTTGGGCCAAAACATTCCTCCTGAATGGCATCTACCCAAGTGCCTCCACATAGACATAAGGAGGACATAGTTCCTCATTCTCTGTCTCTACCTTTTTTTGTACACACTTTTACTTCTATAACTTCCTTATTGACATGTCATTTACCTGTTGAAAGCTATGCAAAGAAAAAATACACAGCAGAAAGATGCCTTCAAATATAATATTTATTTGTGAATAAGTAATGAGTATTTTTTTCCACATTCTATAACCAAGACCAGGAGTCATTGTCACCTCACAGGCTTCGATGCTTGCTGCTCCTCGCTTACTTATGGCTAGCTGAGAGGATTTTATTGATGGACTTCCAGTTGGTCTCATGACTACCAGGCAGGCTGGGTACATCCAGAAACAGTGCTGAAAGTTTAATGATCACACACTAGATTCCATTAATAGTTCCATTTTGTTGTTGTTGCTATTATAGCTTAATCCTTCCCTTGGGCAGTAGCTTTGCACTATTTAAACTCACAACTTGTGATTGGTTTACTAGCATAGCATCATCATCATTAGCGTCTCTAAGATATATCCTTGGCTAGGTTCATATCTGAGCTGTTTGTTGGCTTGCCTGGATCTTGCTTCTGAGACCTAGTTTTTTCTGACCTGCCTGCTGACAAACTTCTATCTCACATGAGCTACATAATTTCTAGTCTCAGGATATGTTTCCTATGTTAACCCAGATGGATTTAACCTATGTTCCCTATACTTATGGAACCAGAATACTCAGCCTTATGTTAAGGCAATGTGTGCTTCTTCCTGGACACACCCTTCCTATATCTTTATCATTTTTTCACTCATTGGTTTGCATACAGACAAAAGCTATGAGGCTTATAACAATGGGCAGCATCCTCTCTTACCTCCAGACTTACACTTAATCTACTGTAAACACTGAAAACCATAAGAAGCTATGAGTACACAACCTTCAAAATATCACCACAATCCTTCCACCAAAGCAGCACAATAAGGTCTAACATAGCAACACCCAATTTTTCTAATGTCACTTCTCTTCTACTATGGTTTCTATCGATAGGATAGATATCATGGACAAAAGAAATATTTGGAGTAAAAGGGCTTATTTTACAATACACAGGTCATCATTGAGGGAAGCCAAGATTTGGAATTCAAGGCATGGGTCTGAATTAATAGCCATGTCCAGATGTCAAATACTGTTATTATGTCACACTCATGCTCAGCCACTTTATTGTAGAGTCCAGGCCCACCTTTGTAGGATGGTTTTGTCCCTAGTGATCTGGGCACTTCTATGTAAATTAATAGTCTGAAAAGTGCCCAAAACGCATGGCCACAGGTTAATCTTAAGAAAGCAGTTTCAAATGTATCTCTCTTTCTCCTGTATATTCAGTTGACAACTAACCATAGCCATTATAGCTGGTTTGGCAATGATAATTCTGATAGCTTGCATCATGTAAAATTTTTTATTGTACTTCAACTCAGATAATTTTTCTGGGTAAGACAGTCTGGGTTGGTATTTGTGGTCTCTTAGTACTTGGAAAACATCACTAAAGCCCTTCTGTGTTTCGAATTTTCCATCGAGAAATCAGCTGGTATTCTGATGAGTTTGCCCTTCTATGTGATTTGTGGCTTTTCTCTTGTATTTGTCAATGCTCTTATTTGGTTTGCATATTTTGTTTTAACTATAAAATGATGTGTATTGCTTCCTTCCTTGTGTCATTTTAGTCTTCAGTTTGTTCTTGTATCTGAATGGATGTATCTTTTCTTAGTTTGGGATATTTGGGGTAGATTTTTCTATGCTACTGGTGAGAATCTGCTCTATGCTATTTACCTTGGATTCTTCTTTGGATACTATGCTTATGATTCATAGATATTATGTTTTCATACTCTCCCAAAATTGTACATATTCCTTTTGTTTTGTTTTGTTTTGTTTTGTTGGTTTGAATGTATGTTTTTTTCAAATATAGCTATTTTTCATTGATGGTCTAAATCCTCTATTTTGTCCTCAGGTCTGATATTTTGACTCAAATTGATCTTTCTTAATGGTAAGACTTTCCATATGAGTGCAGGATTCTTCCTATCATTTTATTGCTCATTTCCTGTTTAATGTACAGGCAATCACTGTTCTAGATGAAAGCAAAATTTGCTGAAAAGGGCCATATTTACCTGATGCAACTCTTTTACGATGACTTATATCTAGACTGGAGTTAAAATACAGGTGTGACTGAACCAAGTTCATTTAAATTATAAAAACAAAAGAGAGAGTGAAGAGGCTTTATTTTAGGTCATTACTTGTCAGCCCCTGATGTCCTAAATATTTTGTCTGTCTTAGTTAATGATACTATTGCTGTGATGAAATGCCAAGACCAAGGAAACTTTAGGAAGCAAGGGTTTATTCAGCTTATGCTTCCAAATTATAGTTCATTATTAAAGGACATCACAACAGGAACTCAAAGAGGTCAGGGACCACAAGGCAGGAGCTGAAGCAGAAGCAATGGAGGAATGTTACTAGCTCACTCATCACAGCTTACTCAGCCTGCTTTCTTAAAGAACCCAAGGACACAGACTCAAGGACAGAACTACCTAAAATGAGTTGGATCCTACCCCATCATCTACTAATTAAGAAATGTTTACAGCTGGATCTTTTGGACACATTTTTTCAATTGAGGTTCCCTCCTTTCATATTATTCCAGGCATTGTCAAATTGACACAAAATCAGCTGGCACAACTGACCACTTCTCATCTTGACAAACATATCACTAGTAAGCCATTACCTTTCTTTTCTTTTCTTTCCCATATCTAGCATAAATATTACCATTCTACAATTTAAAATTCCTAAATTTTTTTAAAAGTGAAGTGCTTAAAATTTAATCTCTTAAAAATATTTTGGTAAAAATATTCAAATTCTCTCACATATTATCTGTTATAAAATAAAAAATAAGTCAAATACTTTCCTATTTTGAGAGGGAAGAACCAGGGTATAGTCAATCTCAAAGTAAATCTGAACTCCTAAAATGAAAATGACTCTATGTCCAGTTATCTCCTGGCATCCTTTTAGGGTCTTGGGTGACTTCTCAAGCTCTGCTTTCTCCAGCACACACAGCTTGTTTTCTTGGACAGAGCTGTCCAAAGCCTGGTATTGTTCTTGGTGGTCAGCCCATAGTACTGGAATTTCCAAAACTGCTGAGGTTAATGGCTGCAACTGGGGTGAACCGCCATCACTAGTTTCTTGTAGGCTCTTTCCGAGCACTCCAGCCCTGCCCACAATGCCAGGCCTCAGCTGTTCTCCAGGACCTTTTCATGCCTTCAAAACCATTATCACCTGGGTGATTCATACATTAGCAAGTTTGGGTGCCCCAAAGGAATACAACCTTAGCTGCTTGTGGAGCACAGCTTCTGTGTGGTTACTGTGAAGAAATACTTTCCAGAAGAAGTCACCTCAATTATGCTGATCTCTTGTTAGTCATGGCTGATTATTTAGCCACAGCTGATCGGCATCCATTGTTCCAGCTAAGCAAAGGTTTTACTTCAGTGGTATTGGTCTCTTCTTAATCACAGTCAATTCAGCAGCTCCAGCTGACAAGGTACCACAGATTCTTCCCCAAAAATGCCGAAAAGGGTATTTCCTCTGCTCTGAAACTTCAGTAGCCATACTATTGTCTGCACTCCTCTCAACATTTTTATCATCTGAGCGCATACAAAAGATCTCACTAACCTCTCAACACTGAATGGCTTTTCTAGCCCATAGTTCTCAATTCTTCTAAAATATTCCCCAAATCACTATGGCTAGGTCTGTAAGAGGACTACCCCACTGTTCTGATAGCAAGTTTTGTTAGGTAGGGTATCCACTGCTGTGATAAAAGGCCATGAACATATAGGCAATATATACATATATATGTGTGTGTGTGTGTGTGCGTGTGCGTGTGTGTGTGTGTGTGTGTAATTTGTTTTTCTATGTCTGGGATATATGAATAAAAATGATTTTTTCTACCTTCATCGACTTTCCTATAAATTTCATGATTTCATTTTTTTAGTAGTAAAATCATACTCTTTTGTGGAAATGTACCATATTTTCTTTACGCTTTCATTGATTGAATGGGTACATTGGTTCTAGATATCATGAATAGTACAATAATATCAATAATTGAGCAAGTGTCTCTATAGTAGGTTGAAGTGTCCTTTGTGTATGTGCCCAAAAGTAGTACAGCTGATTTCAGTCTTCCTAAAGAATTACTATACGAATTTTCTTTTTTTTAATATTTATTTATTTATTATATATGAATACATTGTAGCTGTCTTCAGACACACCAGAAGAGGGCATCAGATCTCATTACAGATGGTTGTGAGCCACCATGTGGTTGCTGGGATTTGAACTCAGGACCTCTGGAAGTGCAGTCAGTGCTCTTAACCACTGAGCCATCTCTCCAGCCCCACTATACGAATTTTCAAAATGGTTATACAAGTTTGCAGTCCCACCATTTATGGATGATTGTTCCCTTTTTTAATATCCTCACATGCATGAACTGCCACTTGTTTTTTTTTCTATCTAAGCCATGCTGACATGTGTAAAATAAATTCTTAGAGTAATGTTGATTTGCATTTTCATAATATCTAAGGATGCTGCACATTTGAGTGTTTTTAATGACATTAATTTTGTCATTGAAAAGTTCTCTGTTTATATCTGTGCCCCATTATTAAATTGGATTATTTGTTTTCTTGATACATAGTTTTTTGAGTTCCTTATATATTTTGGATATTAGTCCTCTTCTGGATGGGTAGCAGGTAAGAATCTTTTGACATTTTGTAGCCTGCTGCTTTGCCTGAATGTTGACGTCCTTTGTCATCATGATGTTTCTCAGTTTCATGTATTAATTGATGGTTATAGTGCTAGTGCTGTGTTCTGTTCAACAGGACTTCTTCTGTGTCAATAAGTTCATGAGTATTCCCCACTTTCTCTTCTATCAGATTCAATGTATCTGATTTTATGTTGAAGCATTTGATCAGTTAGGAATTGTATTTTATGCAGGGTGATCGGTATGGATCTCTTTGGAGAATTGTACATGCAGCCAGAGTTTGACAAGCATTATTTGTTGAAGAATACTTTTTTAAAATTTTTTAAAATATTTTTAATGCCATGTGTATTTCTGGCTTCTTATGAGTTCTATTGTTCATAGCTCTGGGAAACTCCATGTGGACTATCATATCTGTTTTCTAACACTACCACCCTATTTTATTTTCACTTTTTTTATTGGATTTTTTATGGATTTACATTTGAAATGTTATCCCATTTCCTGGTTTCCCCTCCAGAACCATAAACCCTGTCTTCCATTCCCCTCCCCTTGCTTCTGTAAGGATGCTCCCCCTCCCACCCCCCAAATCCAGCTCACTGCCCTGGCATTCCCTTACATTGGGAAATGGAGTCTTCACAGGACCAAGAGCTTCTACTATTATTGATGCCAGACAATGCTGTCTTCTTTACATATTCAGCTGGAGCCACAGGTCACTCCATGTGTACTCTTGGTTGGTGGTTTAGTCCCTTGGAGCTCTGAGGGTCTTGTTGGTTGATATTGTTTTTCTTCCTATGGGGTTGCAAACCCCTCAGCTCCTCCAGTCCTTTCTCTAAATCCTCCATTGTGGTGCCCACACTCAGTCTGATGGTTGGCTACAAACATCTGCCTCTGTATTTGTCATGCTCTGGCAGAGCCACGCAGGAAACAGCTATAACAGGCTCCTGTCAGCAAGTACTTCTTGGCATCAGCAATAGTGTCTGGGTTTGGTGTCTGCAGGTGGGATGTATCCCGATATGGGGCAGTCTCTGAATGGCCTTTTTTGATGAGAAAAATTCTATGTTAATATTTTTGAGATGGGTGGGATGCTCCTACTCAATTATACAGACCCATTTTTCAAACTCTAAGGTATATCAGTAAGACTTTCCTTTGGCAGAATATGTGAGTTTTGGGGAAAAATATTTGCATACATGCAGATCCTTGAGTGGTTTTGAATTAGGAATTTATAATTAACAAGTGTGGCCAGTTCTACTTGATGAACTTCCACCATTCTGTGTCCCAGTTACAAAGATTCTGGACCCTGGGTCAGATACTCTTTGAGAACTAAGAGATAGATACCATCAGCAGGAAAGAGCTAGTCGATGGGAATAGAAGCCTTGGGCCAAAACAGTCCACACTTTCTGCATCACATCTACATACCAGCACTCTGAAATACATGAAGACCTATATCCCCTTTCTCTGCCATTTTCCATTCATGGAAAAAATTACAAAACAGAAATATACCCTCAATATAATATTTGTTCACTAAGAAGACAAAAGGAACATCCTCCATATTCTAAAACCACATCCTGTCTTCCTGGACACTTGAAGCCGTGGATCCTTCGCTGTTGCTTTTAATCCCTCATACACTTATGCATTTCCGTTTTAAGGGCAAAAGGCTCTATATTGGCACCAAGGATAAGGAACAAATATGACCCCACCCTTATTGTGTAGTTCACAGTGCTAGGCTGTAATGTGCTATGTCATTTGGATGTCTACACAAGATTTTCCTGCAAATGTAACCCATTGCGTCACTCAAACATTTCTTATGGTACCATGCTAATATAAATGTTATGCAGAAATATCACCTAGTGGAGAAGATATGTTTTCCAAAAATGTTGTTGTAGGATTCTGCTGAAGAAAATTTCCAGGCACTGTGGAAGCTTGAAGGCTCGACCCATGCCTTGTATGAAGTACTTCTTTTGTGGAAGATTGGGAGGATGGTAGTAATGGAGGTCTAGAAGGTCCTTGTGACATTAGGCCTATAGTTTTGTGTGACAAGTTGTCCTATATTGGCCCAATAATAGTGATGCAAGCTTAACTGTCACTCAAGGTGGGGTATACAGAGAGTCTCAAGTCCTCTTGCTGATGGATATCAACACAGAAGCTAGAATGTTCATGTCTTGGGAACATGTCCTTGTGATCCTCCAAACTCTTTACATAGTTCCAATATTTCTTAGCATTTTAGTAGGCATTGCCTTTGCACTATCAGAACTTGAAGATAGGGACTGGTTCACTAGCACAACACAAATTTGGGCTCAGCTCATTACAAGTTCATAGATAGATGCTTTGTAGGTTCATATCTGAGGTGCCCGATGGCTTGCCTGCTTGGGGTTCACTTCTAATCCCCAATTCTTACTAGGACCTGCTGATGACGAATTTCTATCCTACATGCACTATACTATTTTTAGTCACATAGAATGGTTTCTAAATTAAACAAAATGGATTTTACTTAAGTTCTTTACAATTATAGTATCAAAATGCCCAAATATATGTTAGTGCAATTTTTATTTCTTCCTTGACACAATATATAGACCACTCCACCATTGCTTCTCACACAGACCAAAGCAAGGAGAGTAACAACAGTGGACCAGATCCCCTCTTACCAATATATTCCATATAATTTCTAAAATATGCTGAAAAGCTTCTAGCAGTGATGAATGACACTATTATGAACATAGCAGACAATGTGTTAAAGTGGTGTCATGGAGCATTTTATAGATATATTCCCAGGAGTTCATAGCTGGGTCTTCATGTAGAACTATTCCCAATTTTTTGAGAAAATGGCAGATGATTCTCACAGTGGTTTTCTGGTTTGTGCTTTCACTCTGATGGAGGATTGTTCCCCTTGCTCCAAATCCTAGCCAGCATGACCTGTGGCTTGAGTCTTTGATCTTAGTTATTCTGGTGCATTTAAGAAGCAATCTCAGGTCCATTTTGATTTACATTTCCTGAATGACTAAGTATGTTGAAAATTACTCTATGTGCTTCCCAGTTATTTGAGTTTCCTCTATTGAGAATTCACTGCTTAGTTCTGTACCACATTTTTTGAGGTTATTTGCATTGTTGATGTCTAACTTCTTGAGTTTTAATATATTATGGATATTATACCTCTGTCACATGTAGGTTTGGTGAAGCTGTTTTCCCAATCTCTAGTTTACCATTTTCTCCTATTGCCAGTGTCCTTTACCTACATTTATTGAAACAAGAAAAGAAAGCACAGTCATCCACATGTGAATACTAACTCAATCATCAATACAGAGAATCTAATAATTTGTAATGATACTTTGATAAATGACCAGGAAGCATGGTTAAACTTATACAGAAGATGACTGTTAGCAGTTTCTTAGTGCCTCAGTGGGTGTCCCCACATGTGTGCATTTAAGCAGGAACAACTGGCTTATGAGCCATTAATGCCAATAAAATGAGACATAAATTGTTTAGCAAGATGATTTTGTGGCTAATGGTGTGTAGTAGATTGTTAGTATACATTGTAAAAATGTACAAAGCATTCAGAAACTAAAAATATTATCTAAAAAATGAATTGTACACATCTCCATATTCAATGTGTCTACAGAGACAGCAAGTCATTTTCTTAGCATGTGTTCAGGAAGATGTACTTATGACATTGTTATATCTGCTTCCAAATAGGAGTCACATACTTTTATTTTTTCCAGCCCACAAATCTGGAGAAAGCACAGATAACCTAGTATTTCCTCATGATTTTCTCCTCCCTTTGAGTCTGAAAATTAACAACCATATTCCCAAATTCTTCACCAGTCTCTAGGGAAAAATACATAAATAGTTATAATATAAAAGACTTCATTTAAAGCACTTAAGAGAACTCAGTTTGAAATCAATCCATGTCCCACTTACTGCATCACCAAAGGTATTTATTGCTAAAGTTAAGAATTCTTTCCCACACCATTCTTCCCATGGTACAGTCTGTTCATTTTTATGTTTTCTTCTCATACTATTCTCTCTGTCCTTTAACTTCTGTGAATAAAAACAATAGATGACATTTCTTTCTAACTAAACTCATGGACAAGCTGACCATGTGGATGTGTTTCTGCAAGTGATTAGACACCAAGAGAAGTATTCTCAGTATAGTATAAACACACATTCTCCACGTGGTGAAGACAATAGTGTCTGAACATTTTGTCATCAGAATGATTGTGATTAAATAATCTTTCAGTGAAATTTGAGGCCTATGACCGCTAATATGTCTACATACTTGCAACAGCAAAGGACAATTCAGTCTGGAGTTCTTCTGAACTATTTCAAGTACCCAACCAAGGGTGTATGATTTTTTTTATCATTCATCATTCAATTTTGCTATTCATCATTCAAATTAGTATCAAGTACTTGAGAATCTGAGGCTTCTACCAAACACAGAAGGCCATGAAGGCATCAGAAAATATGTCTCATCAACCAGGAGAGATAAGAGATATTAAGACATGACTATGTTTTTTAAATTTACTTACTACATCCTGAGAATTTAAGCCCTCTATGGTTAATAAAATTCTTTGAACTACACCTCAAAATATGTATCCGAAGATTGTTAAATAGACTGAGGATATGTTGACAATGAGTCAGCTACTGGTGGCTAGTAGATCCAGTGCAAAATGTAGAGCAAATATTCCCAATGCTAGACAGCAAAATGAAACTGTACTGTATCTTACTGTTTTAGTTAGATGTGTATACATACTGATGACCAGAAGCTACACACAACCATAGATATAAGAATATCTATGTCTCATCATTTACACCAAACAAAACTCTATTATTTGGTATGAGGTCCTAATTTCTCTGTGAGACCAAGTCTGAATAAATCATATTACAACCCTTTCTTGAATGAAAATTGTAAAATGTCTGCTACAAAAATGTGTTACGAATAAGTTCCTATTCTTTCTGTCTAACAATGGAGTCCATGTGACCAAACTCTCCAACTACTACTCCAGTGACAATGGTTTCATATGGAAATTCCATTGATACAGAGCTACAAGTGCAGGCCAGAGCAGTAGCAAAGTATTCATAGATTTTCAGGTTCTCAAACAACTGAATTTCTAAAGCAAGTCTCCCAATAGTAGATTAGTTCTCAAACTGTGTGTCACATATCATAAAATCTGCATATTAGATATTATCAGGACATTTCATACCAGTAGCAAAATTACATTTATGAAGGAGCAATGAAATAATTTTGATTGATAACTCACTGCAAATGGAAGAACTTTATTTAAAAGTTGCAACATTATGAAGTTTTAGAAATATTGCCCTAGTACTTAGATAAAAACATGCCAGTTGCTACAACATCAGCATATGTCAACTGAAAAAAAAAAAAGATGTAGCCAGAAGTTATGTCCAAAGATGATCCATACTTGACTAGTATGTGACACTGATGAGTAGGTGTGTGGACTGTCCTGATGTAAATTATAATTATCAGACACAGACTGACACTTACGGAGAAACTATAAAACTGTGGACACACAGGAATGTGCTTTATTCTCTGCCTTCCCTACTCCTCCATTTCACCTAAACATAGTAGAGCTACTGAACCTTAGAATAGATTCTTCTTGCGGATCTTCCTCATTTTCCATTGAGAAGCTTAATTCTCCCCTCCAAGGTTTCTACCTGAATAGGCCGTGGCACATTTTAACTTGTGATACCGTAAGCTTTTTCATTGGAATCCACAGCTTTTCAGATGGGGGTGAAGTTTAGGATCTGGCCCACTATAACTCATTTAGGCTTTAAATCCCAAGTATCAGTCAAAACAGCTACCCAGTTTTCATAAAGTACCCCCAACACAGTCCACAGGAACAGACAGAGTATATGTAGAAAAATGGATGAAGTCTCAGTGCCTGGAAGCCTAATGTAGTCACCATTACAGCCAATGAAAAGGAGGAGAAGATTCAAAGACAGGTCTAGATGTTTTGATATATACGGTAGTTTATCACATACAGAATGATTCTTTCTTACAAGGTCAGTAGCAATTTCTTCTTTGAGAACCAATAGAAAAATATATCTCTGAAATGTAGTCAACAACTATTGAATCTTTCCTTGAGGCAAATGAATACAGACACTGGAGTTTTCTCGATACACTAAGATGGTCCTGATATGCACTGCAGTTCTAGAACCACTGTTACTTGACCTTAAAATGATGGAAGATGCTTTGGTAAAATTCTCAGAACAAGTGTTAGCAACTCAAACCTATTCATCTGCATATCTCCTCTGAGGGAAAACAATTTAGCTGTAACAATTTCCATTAATACTTTGAATTCAGAGACTGTGAGATTGTCAGGAACACAGTATTCTCAATTTGGAGGAGTATAATGATAGTGCCTAAAGCACCTGCATATTTCATTACAGATATGCTCATTCTATTACACAAATCATAATAGAAACTCCAGAGATCTGACATGGGGAGGCTCCCAAGAATCAATGTAGGTGACATAAACTGGGAGGCCTAACAGTAGGCACGCTGACTTGGATAAGGCCACATCTTATAGCCAGACAGGACCCCCATTGGAGTGATAAGGATACTTACAAATCCACAAAGCCTTCTACCCCAAATTTGTCTTGATTAACAGGAATGCAGCAACAAAGATGGACCTGAGACTGAAGGAATGGTAAACCAATAATGAGCACAATTTGAAACCCAACCAATGGACATGCACCAATCCTTTAATCCTACCTGTATACTATCAGACTTTACATTTTCTCATTAAGTAGGATGTTTGCATTAGCCCATGAGTTAGAGGATCAGGGACCATTCTGGAATAAAACTGGGGAAGAAGCCAGAAGTACAATTATGTCAGCCTATCGAATTGATTCCTGAAAGTGCAGCCGCAACGTCTAATTTCCTTAGAGGCAACAAATATGAAGTTGTCCCCACACCAACTTCACCAAAGTTCTGTTGAAGCTTTACTTTCAACTTATGAACTTCTTTTCAATTGTAAACAAATCTCTACACATTTAACAGTCCCCTTGCATTTAGTGGTACAAGTTTGACTTAAAAATTTAAAGTGACATTATATACACTATCAATTTTTTGGTTATTTTATTTATGTTTCAAATATTATCCCCCTTTTTGATTCTCTTCTGCAAATACCCTTTTCTATCCCCTCCCTATACTTTTATGAGGGAGCTCACTCATCAACCAAAAACTCTGGCCTCACTGCCCTAGCATTCCACTATTCTGGAACATTCATTCCATAGGACATAGGGCCTTCCATCCCATTGATGCCAGATAAGGCAATGCTTTGCTACATATGTAGTTGGAGCTATGGGTCTCTCCATATATATATACGTTGATTGGTAGTTTAGCCCCTAGGAGATCTTGGGGGTCTAGTTGTTTGATATTGTTGATCTTCCTATTGTGTTGTAAACCCCTTCAGCTCCTTCAGTCCTTCCCCTATCTCCTCCTTTAAAGTCCCCACGCTCAGTCTGATGGTTGGCTCCAAGCATTATACTATCTGTATTCATCAGGCTCTGGTAGAGCCTCTCATGGGGCAGCTATACCAGGCTTCTGTCAGCAAGCGCTTCTGGACATCAGCAATAGGGTCTGGGTTTGTTGTCTGCAGATAGGATGAATCATTATGTGGTGCAGTCTCTGGATGACATTTCCTTGTGTCTCTGCTCCAATCTTTGTCCCTGCATTTCCTTTAGACCAGAACAATTCTGTGTTAATATTTTTCAGATAGGTGGGGTGAAATCTTATGATCCCCATTCAGTTGTCCAGCAAAGTTGAGTCCTAGAAAGCTGACTGGGGTGACTAGAAATAAAGAAATAACAGAAATTAAGTAATGACAAGCACACCTACAGAATATCTGTGATGCATTAGACTATACTCACTTCAAGGTTTGTCATATATAGCCAATTCAGACTCAGTATATTTGTTGTGTAAAAATCATAGAAAGAGATTTCTATAGTAAAACAATCTCAATTTCTACATATTGGGGGCAGGGAGGTATGCTGATAATTCTTGCATTTACACAGGTTTTACATAGAGTTTAATCATTCATTGGCATGGCTTCTTAGAACAGGATAAGGTTGAGCATACATATTTTCTATATGGAGTGAAGTTCTTACCATTCACATGAGTCTGACAGACTGGGGAATTTATCATGACAATGTCTGTATTCACAGTGTGTATTCATTCAGGATTTCATCTAGTCTCAAAAGTATTGTTCAGTTTATTCTGGAAAGTGTGACTTGAGTAGGCTCATACCAACGAGAATTCAGTTTCATATTTGTATGAACTGTTTATGCTGTGAAGTACCCAGTACAGTGCCATCCTCACGGGTGGTGCTCTGATATTTAGTAGTAGTAAACATGAGAATAATGCTGTCAGATGAGCACAGAGCATGGAGAATCCATTTCCCTTACAAGACTCAGGTACAAAAGCAAGCTAGTGTCTTGTTCAAACTAGAAATAATTTTCAACAAGGTAATGTTCAACAACTTTCTCTTCATCAACTGTAGTCACTATTTTTCTTCAGAGCTCTAATGGCTTCTCTGAATATAGACATAATGAAAACATGCTGATTATCTGTGAAAGAGACAGTCTTTTCTGTGTTAGTGGTCCATGTAAACCTGATTAAAATTCCCATATCTAGCAAAGAATTTCTTTTTAAATGGGAAAGTGGAGTCCTCAGTGTAAGAATTCAATCCAGTAACTCCTTGGTAGAAGAGCATACAATTCAGTGATAGCAGTACCCAACTGAGAAGCAAGAGGATGTAAATGAACAGAAAACAGAAAGTATGTAAAAAATGTGAATACATGAACTTTCAATTTATAAAACACGTGTTCTACAAGAGTAGGTTCCAGGTCACTCCCACTGAGCTGACACTAAACAAAAAGTGTCTCCCAACATTCTATCCTTTGTGATATATTGGTAATGAATACTTCTTGCCAAAAATCACTACTCAAAATATAACCATGGTTTCTTCTGCTTTTGTCTTAGGATTTTGGATATAGCCCCCAAAATAAACAGTCTAATGTTGGCTATCTCTTAAGTATTTCTTACATACACAGTGATTGGTTATTTGGTTCTTCAAGACTGCTTCCTGTAATTTATTTAATAAAATTTCTCAATACTTCAAAATGAATTTTTCTCATATGAAATCTAGAACCATAAATATTGGGAAGAATGATAGCTTCCCCTTTTCATTCCACATTTGAGTCACAACCAGACTCTATTACCTACAGTACAATTGAGCACTCAGTCCAGGTGGTTCAGGAGGAATGGATGAGAAACTTCAATGTATAAATCTGCTTTCTGAATCTCTGCAGATAGAAAAGACTTGGTACAATTTTGAAAAAGTGAGTAGATCAGTCAAATTCTATTAACACCCTTAACTTTGAAAGAAACGTGAGAATCAGACTTAGGTGCCTGAGTATGAAATAATGATGGAAACTCCTTCATCATCTTCTTCACTAGAGTTCTTCATATACCATCAATGTGGCCAAACAATAATCGAGTTCATTCTTTATCAGTATTGCCTTGCTGATCTTTAGACGCAAATCTGCTTTAAATTGTTCCCACCCAAGAATACGATCCCATTCTTCAAGTTCTAAAATATATCACCAAGACATTCCTTTGGAAGAAAATGTGAGGTTTGAGGAAAAGTATTCAGATACATGTAGACACTTGAGTGGTTTTGCATTGGGCATTTGTAATTAACTCTAGCTTTAAAAGATCTACTAATGAACTCCCACGTTTTTGTGTCCCAGTGGGAAATAATTCTAGACCTTGGGTCACATACTCTTTGAGCACTAAGAAATAGATTTGATCATCAGAAAAGAGGTAGTCAACAGGGGTAGAAGCCTTGGGTCAAAACAGTCCACCTTTCCTGCATCATATCTACCTAAATGCACTCTGAAATAGATGAAGACCTATATGTTCTTTTTTTGTAATGTCTCTACCTTCATTCAACTTTTTAATTTTATACATTTTAAAAAAAATTTTTATTGGATATTTTATTTACATTTCAGATGTTATCCCCTTTCCCAATTTCCATCCAACCAGAAACCCCCTATCACTTCCCCACTCCTTCTGCTTCTATGAGGATGTGCCACTAACACCTCCCTACCCTTAAGTTCCCTCACACTGGAGCATCCAGCGTTAACAGGACCATGGACTTCCTATCCCACCTATGTCAAACCAGGCTATCCTCCCCTACCTATGGAACTTGAGCCAGGGGTCCCTCCCTATTTGCTTCCAGGCTTATGGCTTAGACCCTGGGAGCTCTAGTTGGTTGGTATTTTTGCTTTCCCCATGGGGCCTCAAAACCCTTCAGCTCCTTCAGTCTTCTCTCTAACTTCTCCATTGGAAATCTCATTATCTATTCATTGGTTAGCTGTTAGCACACACCTCTGAATCTGTCAGGCTTTGGAGACTCTATAGGAGACAGCTATATCAAGCTCAAGTAAGCATGCACTTCCTGGCATCTGCATCAGCATCTCCCTTTGGTGACTGCACAAGGGATGGATACCCAGGTGGAGCAGTCTCCTGTTGGCTTCTCCTTAAGTTTCTGTCCCACACTTTGTTTCCATATTTACTCTAATGAGTACTTTGTTTCTCTTTCTAAGAAGGACCCAAGCATCCACACTTTGGTCTTCCTTGTTCATGAGCTTCATGTGTCTGTGAGTTGCACCTTGGGAATTGTGAACTTCTGAGCTAATATCCAATTATCAGTGAGTGCATACCATGTGTGTTCTTTTGTTATTGGGTTACCTCACTCAGGACGATATTTTCTCATTCCATCCTTTTGCCTAAAAGTTTCATGAATTCATTGTTTTGAATAGCTTAGTAGTACTCCGGTGTACAAATGTACCATATTTTCTGTATTCATTCCTTTGTTGAAGGACATCTGGGTTCTTTCTGTATTCTGGATGTTACAAATGAGGCTGCTATGAACATAGTGGAACATATGTTCTTGTTATATGTTGGAGCATCTTCTGGGTATATACTCAGGAGTGGTATAGCTGGGTTCTCAGGTAATGCTATGTCCAATTTTCTGAGAAACTACCAGACTGATTTCCAGATTGGTTGTATCAGCTTGCAATCACACCAGCAATGGAGGAATATTCCTCTTTATCCACATCCTCACCAGCATCTGCTGTCACCTGAGTTTTTGATTTTAGACAATCTGACTGGTTTGAGGTGGAATCTCAGAGATGTTTTTGATTTGCA
This sequence comes from Grammomys surdaster, assembly GCF_004785775.1. Taxonomy (NCBI): domain Eukaryota; kingdom Metazoa; phylum Chordata; class Mammalia; order Rodentia; family Muridae; genus Grammomys; species Grammomys surdaster. The sequence goes on from NW_021604833.1 coordinate 131,477, forward strand.
TTTCTCAGAAGACTAAGGATGTTGAATGTGTAAATATCTTCTTTTGGGGTTGTTGGAAGATTACTTCCTTGTTTTTTCTAGGTTGTAGTTTCCCTCCTTGTGTTGGAGTTTTCTTTTTTTTTTTTTTTCTGAAACAGCTTTTTATTAAACAGCAAAGCAGAACTTCAACACAATTTTAAATATTTGTAACAAGGTCACAAAAGGGTTGTAAAATGTCTGCAATGTGAAGATTACACATCCATACAGCTAACATCACTCATCAAGGCTTACATTAATACACAGATGATTCCACAAGTCACAGCCCAGTCTACGAGGCACCAGCTGCATTAGTGGATCTTTCCTATTGTAAGACTTTACTCTATTTCTGATATTAGCTCCTTATCAAATGGAAGCTACAAATGAAACTTTTAAAATTTGTTAAAAGAATGACTAAAATTCTGCAAACTAAGTTGAGTTTACAGATATTCTAGGAAAACAACTGAGATAAGATACTAAGGTTAATAATTATCACATATACAAAACTCTCGGAAAGAGCCTGCCTGTTTCTTCATTCAGGATATAAAACCTCCATCCTCCTCTTTAACCAGGACACAGAAAGATTTCGGCAGCAACCATGGCCACCTTCGTGGAGCTCAGTACCAAAGCCAAGATGCCCATTGTGGGTCTGGGTACCTGGAAGTCTCCCCCAAACCAAGTCAAGGAAGCTGTGAAGGCAGCCATTGATGCTGGGTATCGCCACATAGACTGTGCCTATGCGTATCAGAATGAGAATGAGGTGGGAGAGGCCATCCAGGAGAAGATCAAAGAGAAGGCTGTGAGGCGGGAGGATCTCTTCATCGTCAGCAAGTTGTGGCCCACCTGCTTTGAGAAAAAACAGCTAAAGGAAGCCTTTCAGAAGACACTCACAGACCTGAAGCTGGACTATTTGGACCTCTATCTTGTTCACTGGCCGCAGGGTTTTCAGCCCGGAAAGGAGTTATTCCCTAAAGATGATCAAGGCAATATCCTCACCAGCAAAACAACGTTTTTGGAAGCCTGGGAGGGCATGGAGGAACTGGTGGACCAGGGGCTGGTGAATGCTCTGGGCGTCTCCAACTTCAATCACTTCCAGATTGAAAGACTCCTGAACAAGCCTGGACTAAAGCATAAGCCAGTGACCAACCAGGTCGAGTGTCACCCTTACCTCACTCAGGAGAAACTGATTCAGTACTGTCACTCCAAGGGCATCACTGTCACGGCCTACAGTCCCCTGGGCTCCCCAGACAGACCTCACGCTAAGCCATCGGACCCTTCACTACTTGAGGACCCCAAAATTAAAGAGATTGCTGCCAAGCATAAGAAAACCTCAGCCCAGGTTCTGATTCGGTTCCACATCCAGAGGAATGTGGTGGTGATCCCGAAGTCTGTGACACCAGCGCGTATACAGGAGAACATTCAGGTCTTTGACTTCCAGTTGAGTGACAAGGAGATGGCCACTATCCTTAGCTTCAACAGAAACTGGAGGGCCTGCCTGCTGCCTGAGACAGTAAACATGGAAGAATATCCCTATGACGCAGAATACTGAAGCTGAATCAGTCCCTGAGGCTTCCTCTTTGCCGATGCACACCTCACTCCCAGAATCCTGTTTAAGCCCAGCCTGCCTGACATCGTGCGGTAGGCAAGGCTGTGTTTAAATCGCCACGCTGACCAGAGACAGACTGTTGCAGGCAAATGTGCCTTAGAGAAGCGAATGGGCCTCTCCTTCACTAATTTGATCTGATCAAATGTTTGTCAAAAACTGGGAACTCTGGTAACATTTGAGGGTATAAAGATAAAATAATAAAGAATCGTAATGTTAACAAACATAAAAAAAAACTCTCTTATATTCATGATTCTGATACTAATATACTCTCAATTAATTTTGTAAAAGTTCATCTCCTGGGTACAAACAAACCTTGAGACCAAACTCTTAACTGGTCTCTCTTAATCCACTTACATTAGACTCAGTCCACTTTCATTCATGTCCCAAAAGTGCAGCTGTGGGCCAGAGGTAACGCACATCTGGAGGGAAACACTGGGAGGGTATTTCTGTTTATCCAGTTTTCCTTCCTAATTCTATCTTTCCTCAGGTTTTTTCCTCATACACATGTAACCAGCATTCCGATCTTTTCAACACCAAACAGACTATTTTATGCAATAGGGAGTTTTTAGCTTCTCAGTATGACAGTTTACATTTCAAAGAAAACCCTTTATTTTTTATAGCTTCAACTATTTTCAACTGATTAAAGAGAAACCAGCAATCCTATCTTATTACTAAATACACAAATGGCAAGCCTTAGCTAAGAAAGTATCTTATTTTGGTTAAGTGTCAACAATTACAGTTCAGGTTACTCTTGCGGGAGATGAAAACTGACGTTACTGTCAGGAGGGAGATGGGAAGAAGAGGCAGATGGAGGAGAGGCACAAGACAGTACAGGAGCTGTGCATTCAGTACATGGTTTTGGTCACTTTTTCACAACATGGTTATTTTCTTGTATATTTTAATAGTTAGGCTTATGATAAAAGACAGTGCTAAACATATATATATATATATATATATATATGCAAATTGGCAAAACATTCATCTTCAAGATTCATAAATATCTGTAATTCTAATATAAACTCTCTACCTGTGCACATTTTCATAGACTAACGTAGACACATCAGGTTAACTCAGAGACGCCCCTGTTAAGCATTAGTGTTACCTAGATCTGACATTCTCTTTATAAATACTCAGGGAAGCAAACAAGCCTTAAGGGGGAAGGAAAAGGCAGCAATCCATAGAAGAGAGAGAGGCGAACCCTTTACTTCCTTTTGCTTTTTGTGTCAGTTGTTTGAAAAACACTAGAAGCAGACATGAGGTTTTCTATATACTGTCCAAGAACTTGATTTTCCGATTTTAGCTTCAGATTTTCTTCCTTAACTGCATCTACTCTTGCAGAAAGATCTTCAAGTGTGTGTTGGAGTTCCAACACCTGATTAATAAGCCGAGTCTTTTCTTCCAGTTCCACCTGATTTTCAGCATCAACTGCGTCCATGTCAGCATTCATCATCTTGGGTAACAGACTTTTAGCTCTTGAACGCAAACTCTTTAATGAATAGTCTTGCGTCTGAGGCGCTGGGAAGAGGTGGGAAGGGTACGACGCCTCAGGCCCCAGCTCTGGGACCAACTCGTGTTGGAGTTTTCAAACAATTATCCTTTGAAATGCTGGATTTGTGGGAAGATATTATGCAAATTTGTTTTTGTCATGGAATACCTTGGTTTCTCCAACAATAGTGATTGAGAGTTTTGCTTGGTATAGTAGTCTGGGCTAGAATTTGTGTTCTCTTAGGGTCTGTATGATATCAGTTCAGGATCTTCTGGCTTTTATAGTCTCTGGTGAGAAGTCTGATGTAATTCTTATAGATTTGCCTTTATATGTTACTTTACCTTTTTCCCTTACTGCTTTTAGTAATTTTTCTTTGTTTTGTACATTTGATGTTTTGATTATTATGTGACAGTAGGTATTTCTCTTCTGGTCTAGTCTATTTAGAGTTCTGTAGGCTTCTTGTATTTTCATGGACATCTCTTTCTTTAGATTAGGGAAGTTTTGTTCTATAATTTTGTTGAAGATATTTACTGGCACTTTCAGATGGGAAGCTTCACCCTCATCTATACCTATTAATTTTAGGTTTGGCCTTCTCATATTGTCCTGGATTTTCTGGATGTTTTTGGGTTAGGAGCTTTTTGCATTTTTCATTTTCTTTGACAGTTATGTCAATGTTTTCCATGGTAACTTCTGAACATGGTATTCTCTCTTCTATCTCTTGTATTTTATTCGTGATGCTTGCATCTATGACTCCTGATTTCTTTCCTAGGTTTTCTATCTCTTGGGTAGTCTCCCTTTGAGATTTCTTTGTTGTTTCTACTTCCATTTTTAGATCCTGGGTGGTTTTGTTTAATTCCTTCACCTGTTTGACTTTGTTTTCTTGCAATTCTTTAAGGGATTTTTGTGTTTCCAGTTTAAGAGCTTCTACCTGTTTACATGTATTTTTCTGTACTTCTTTAAGGGAGTTAAATATGTCCTTCTTTAAGTCTTCTATCATCATCATGAGAAGTGATTTCAATTCTGAATCCTACTTTTCCAGTGTGATGGGGTGTCCAGGGCTTGCTATGTTGGGAGAACTGGGTTCTGATGATGCCAAGTAACTTTGGTTTCTATTGCTTATGTTCTTGTGCTTGCCTTTCACCATCTGGTTAACTCTAGTGCTATGTTCACTCACTATCTCTGACTGGAGCCTGTCTTTCCTGTTATCTTGCTTGTGTCAGAACTCCTCAGGGTCCAACTGTCTCTGTGATCCTGTAATCCTGAGATCCTAGGTGAAAGAGCTCCTGGGACTCACTCTGTCTTGGGGATCCTGAAATCCTATGATCATGCGCATGTTAGAGCTCCTGAGAATCTAGCTTCCTAAACTGCTCTGAATGTAGTGAATTCTCCACTGCTCTGAGTGCAGTGGTTCCTCTGTTTGCCTGAGTGCAGTGGTTCCTCTGTTGCTCTGAATGCAGTGGTTCCTCTGCTGCTCTGAGTACAGTGGTTCCTCTGGGATGGGTCAGGATATGGTGTCTTCAAAGGAGCAGACCAGCTAGGCATCTTCCCCAGCAGAGAGGACCAAGGGAGGAGCAGAATGGGAGTGGTATTCCAGAGGGCGGGGTTTGAGTGTGTGATGGGTCATGAATGCCCCAGGCTCCCAGCTTCATCTCTGGGGTTTAGGGTTGTGGGGGAGGGTTCTTACCTGCTGCTCTGAGTACAATGGTTCCTCTAGGATGGTTTAGTATATGGAATCTTCAGGGGAACAGACCAGCTAGGAGCCAGCCCCAGCAGAAAGGACCAAGCAAGCTTTAATTCTATATCTTATTTATTAAAAAGACATTCGACTGTTTTTAAAAGGACAGAAAAATTACAAAAGAGAAATATACCCTCAAGATAATATTTGTTTACAAATAACACAAAAGCAACATCCTCCATATTCTAAAACCATTTCCTGGTTTCATGGGCACCAGAAACCTTGGATGCTTCACTATTCCCATTAATCCCTTACATATCTAGGCACTTCTGTTTTAAGGGCAAATGGGCTGTATATTGTCATCAAGGCTGAAGAACAAAACTAACCCCACCCTTATTGTGGAATGCACAGAATAGGCTGTAGGGAACTAGGTAATTTGGATATCCATACAAGATTTATCTTTCAAATGTAATTCATTCATTCACACAAACATTCCTTGTGGTACCATGCTAATATAAATGTTATGCCAAAATATCACCTAGTGCAAAAAGTCTGTTGTGCAGAAATATTGCTGTAGTGTTCCACTGGGAAATTTCTCCAGTGATGCCATTTTGGAAGCTTGCAGGCTTGAGCTATGTTGTGTATGAAATACTACATTTGTGGAAGATTGGGAGGATGGCAGTAATGGAGTTCCAGGACATCCTTGTGACATTAGGCTTATACTTTTGTCTGACAAATGGCCCAATCTTGGCCAACAATAGTGCTGTAAATTTAGTTGTTACTTGGGATGGTGCAGTGCAGAGAGTCTTAAGTCCTTTTGCAGATAGATAACACAGAAGCTAGAATATTCATGTCTTCAGAACATTGCATTAGGATCCTCGAAACCTTTCCCATTGTTCCAATATTTCTTACCATTTAAATAGGCATTAACTTTACGGTATCAGAACTTGAAGATAGGTACTGGTTCACTAGCATATCAACACAACCTTGAGTTTAGCTCATTAATATTTTATAGATAGATTCTTGACTAGATTCATATCTGAGGTGCCTGATAGCCTACCTACCTGGGGCTCTTTTCTGATCCCCAGTTTTTACTAGGACTTCCTGGTGGCAAACTTGTATTCTACATTCACTACACTATTTTTAGTCACATAGAATGGTTTCTAAATTAACCAAAATTGATTTTAACTTAACTTTTTTATAATTACAGTGTCAAAATGCCCAAATATATGTTAGGGCATTTTTTATTTCTTCCTTGACACAGTACTCAGACCTCTCCATTGTTGTTTCTCACACAGACCATAGCCAGTAGAGTAACAACAATGGGCCAGACACTTTCTTACCTATAAATGCCCTATAATTTATTAAATACTCTGAACAGTGTCTGGCAATTATGAATGATGCTGTTATGAACATAGTGGACCACATGTCCATGTGGTATCATAGCAGATTTTTTAGGTATATGGTCAGGAGTGTATAGCTGGGTTTTCATGTAGAACTAGTCCCAATTTTCTGAGAAATTGCCAGTTTGGTTTCCACAGTGGTTGAGACAGTTTATATTCCCACTCTAATGGAGGAATGTTCTCCTTGCTCCAAATCCTAGCTCGCATGCCTGTGACTTGAGTCTTTGATCTTAGCTATTCTGATGGGTGTAAGACATAATCTCAGGGTTGTTTTGATTTATATTTCCCTGATGAGTAACTATGTTGAGTATTTCTTTGTGTATTTCTCAGTCATTCGAGATTCTCTGTTGAGAGTTCATGCTTTAGTTCTGATCACCATTTTTAATTGGTTTATTTGCATTGTTGGTGTCTAACTTCTTGAGTTCTTATATATTTTGGACATTAGATCTCTGTCATGTAGTTTTGGTGAAGTTCTTTTCACAATTTGTAGGTTGCCATTTTCCCCTATTGCCAGTATCCTTTACCTACATCTACCAAAACCAGAGAAGAAAATACAGTCATTCACAAATGAATACTAATGCAACCAAAAATATAGGAGCCTAATAATTTGTAATGATACTTTGATAAATTACAAGTAATGTATCATCAGTCTTATACAGAACATAACTGTTGGCAGTTTCTTCATGTCTCAGTAGGTGTCCATACATGTAAACATTTAAGGAGGAACAACTTGTTTATAGGCTACTAATGGCAATAAAATGGAACATGAATTCTTTTGAGAGATGAGTTGGAGGCTAATGGTGTGTAGTGGATTGTTAGTATACATTTTAAACATGTATAAAGCACTCATGGAAGAAAAATACTGTATAAAATGTAAATTGTACACATGTCTATATTCAATGTGTAAACAGAGACAGCAAGAGTTTTTTAAACATATTGCCAAGAAGATGGACTTATGGCACTGCCATATCTGCTTCGAAACAGGAGTCATATATTTTTCTTTTGCTAGCCAACAAATTTGGGGAAAGCACTGACAATATTATGTTTCCTCATGGTTTTCCCCTCCCTTTGAATCTGAAAAGCAGTCAGTGTATTCTGTATTTTTTTTCACCAGTCCCTAAGGAAAAATACATAAAGGATTATAGTATAAAAGACTTTATGTAAAACACTTAAGAGATCACAGTTTGAAATCAATACATGCCATACTCACTGTGTCACCAAAGTTGTTCATTGATGTGGTTAAGAATTCTTTCTCATGCCATTTTCCTCATGGTGCAGTTTGATCATTTTTCCATTTTCTGTTCATATTACTCTCTCTATCATTAAACTTATGGGAAAAGGATACAATAGATGACATTTCATTCTAACTAAATTCCTGGACAAGCTGAGCATATGGGTTTGTTGCTACATGTGAGTAGAGACCAAGAGGATTAGCCTCAATATACTATACCCACACAGTCTCCAAATGGGGAGGGAAACAGAATCTGAACACTTTGTCTTCATAATGATTGTAATTAGATAATCATTCAGTGAAATTGGAGCTATGACCACTAATGTGGCTAGACACTTGTGACAGCAAAGGACAATTCATTCTGGGGTTCTTCTGAACAGGTACCCAACAAGGATGTATGATTTTGCATCTTTCCTTGATAAGTCTTGCCATTCAGCATTCAAATTAGTATCAAGTGTTTGAGAATCTGAGGCTTCTACAAAACTTAGAAGGCAATGAACACATCAGGAGTCATGTCTCATGAACCTGGAGAGATCAGAGATATCATGACAGGACCACATTTTTTAAATGGGCTTACTACATTCTGAAAATTTAAACCCTCCATAGTTAATACAATTCTTTGAACTACACATGAAAATATGTATGCAAAGATTATAGAAAGAACTGAAGATATGTCTACAATGAGTCAGCCACTGGTGGCTATTAGATCTAGTGCAAAACTGACAGCAAATATCAACAATTCTAAAATGAGAAAATTCGGCTGTACTATACCTTATTATTTTAGTATGATCTCCATATATACAGAAGATCAGAAAATACTATCAACCATAGACACAAGAGTATAAATGACTTACCACTTATATCAAAAAAAGCTTTTAATATTTGGTATCAGGTTCTAATTTCACTGTGAGCCCTAGAGTGTGAACAAATCATATCATATCCCTTTCTTCAATGAAAACTGTAAAAAACCTTCTATAAAAATTGTGGTAAGAATCAATTCCTATTTTTTCTGTTTCACAATGGAGTTCATGTGACTAAACTTCCCAACTATTGTATCAATGATGTTGGTTTCATTTGGACATTCCATACATAGCCTGAGCTACAAGTGGAGGTTAGCAGCAAAGTATTCATAAGTTTTTGGGTTCTCAAATAACTTATTTTATAAAGCAACCCTTCCCATAGTACAGTGGTATTCAACCTGTGTGTCACATATCATATATGCAGAATATTAAATATTAACAGTATGATTCATTGTAGTAGCAAAATTACAGTTATCAAGGAGCAATGAAATGATTTTGTTTGAGGGTCACTACAAATTGGGGAACTTTATTAAAGACTTAAATCATTAGGAAGGGTTAGAATCACTGCCCTAGTACCTACATAAGAGTAGTCCACTGGTTACAACATTGGCATAGGTCAACTGAAAAGACATGTAGCCAGGGGTTATATCCAAGAGATGATCTATACTTGACCAGTATGTGACAATGATGACTAGGTTTGTGAAATATACTAGATGTAAATTTTTGTGTACAGATACAGATTTGTACTTAAGGAGACACTACATAGCCTTGGATACACAGGGGCTGCTTTATTCTTTGCTTTCTCTACTCCTCAATTCCACCTACATACAACACACCTGCTAATCTTTAGAGTATGCTCTCCTTCTGGGCATATACCTCATTTTCCAAGGAGGCTCCCTTCCAAGGTCACTTTCCATCTGCTTTGGCACATGCAAGGCTTCATCTGTGTTGACTCATGCTGCCTCAGTGGACTACAAAGCTTTTCAGAGGTTGCTGTGTTCACTAGAAGTGGCCCAGCAACACCTCCTTTATGCTTTAAATACCAAGTATCAGTCAACACAGTTCTCCAGTTTTCAGAAGGCATCCCAGCACATCTCATAGAGACAGACAGATTATAGACAAACAGTGGGTGAATTTCCCAGTGCCTGGAGACCTAATATAGTCCCCCAAACAGGCAATGAAAAGCCAAAGATTGAAGGGCAGGTCAGGGTGTTTTGACATATAAGGCAGTTTATCATCTACAGAATGATTTTTTTCTTACAAAGTCAGTAGCAATTTCATATTTGAGAATCAATAGAGAAATTAATTTCTGAAATGGATCCCACAACCAGTGAATCATTCCCTGAGGCAATAGTATCCAGACATTGGAGTTTACTCCGGATATAGGATGGTTCTGATATGCACTGCAGTTCTACAACCAACGTTATATATGGACATTAAAATGACAGATGATTCATTTGTAAATTCTCAGAACAGGACTTAACTCACTGCTATTCATTTTAATTCACTTCTTGGGAAAACAAGTCAACAGAATTTGTTTTAACTTCCATTAATGGGTTGACTTCAGTGACTGCCAGGTCCTCAGAAACACACTGACCTCTATTTGGATTTGGACCAAACCAATGATAGTGAATAATGAACTTGCACATTTCATTACAAATATGCTTATTCTATTTTTCAGAGATCATAATAAACCTCAAAGCTTATTTTTTTTTACTAAGCATGGGTTTTAGAACATATTTATCTATAGAGGAAAAAGAGAGCCTGGTGGGGAGAATCTCTCTTTAAGTCCAGAGTTCTAAGATGGGGAGGTTCTCAGGATTCAATGTGGGTGACATAAGCTGAGTTGCCTACCAGAGGACACACAGAACCAGAAGAGGCCACCTCCTCTAGCCAAACAGGACAGCCATTGGAGCAGTAAAGACTCAAGTCACCCACAAAACTTTCAACCCCCAATTTTTCCTGAATAAAAGGAATGCAGTGATAAAGTTAGAGTATAGATTGAAGGAATGGGAAACCAGTAATGAGTCCAACTTGAAACCCATCACATGGGTATGCACCAATTCCTGAAACCATTATGTAGGAATTTTGCATTAGCACTTTGATTAGAGGACCAAGACCATCCTAGTATAAAACTGGGAAGGATGCCTAAGGTGTAATTATTTCAGCTGACAGAATTGATCCCTGAAAGTCCAGTCATAATGTTTAAGATATTTAGAGGCAATAATTTATGAAGTTGTTCCTACATCAACTTCAATTTGGTTCTGTCAAAGCCTTACATTCAATGCATGAACATCTTTCCAATAGTAGGCAAATTTCAACATATCTAATAGTCCCATTGCCTTTAATGATACATGTCTCCCTTATAAATTTAAAGTGACATTACACACACTATCATATTCATCTCTAATTTTATTAATTTGGATAATTTTTTCTGTATTTTAGCTATTTTGGCTAATAGTTTGTCAATCTAATTAATTTTCTCAAAGTAAAAACATTGCCTCAGTAATTTTTGAATATTATTGTATTGTTGATTTTATAATTTATGGATTTTAGTGCTGACTTTGAGTATTTCTTTCCCCACTTCTTTTATGTTTGATATCTTCTTGGTATTGATGTTGTTCTAAAGCTTTTAGGTGTGCTGTTAAGTTCGTAACATGAGATCTCTATTTTTTAAAAATGTAATCACTTACTTATTTCTATGAACTTGCTGCTTAGAACCACTCTGACATGCAAGTACTGTGGTGGGGTGCAGATTAGGCAGACCTGAGCCTGATGACCTCAAGCTATCAGCTCTCTCTTAATATTCTGAGGGCCAGAGCTGATGGATTCTGGCAATTGACCCCTGCTGACAGCTGTAGGGCATGAGGAAATGAAATGTAGGGCTCTTTATTCTTTAACTCAGGGGCTTCTCACTAGCCAGTGAGTGGCTCAGAGCTCATTAACTATTCATGATCCAGAGAGAAAGAAAAAGGATAGAGAAATTAATGCCTGTATACACACACACACACACACACACACACACACACACAAACACACAGACACGGCTGGGCCCAAACTTCAGTCTCTTCAATTTCACAAGTACACATGCATACTTATATTCATATATATACACATATATATGTATATATGTACATACATACAGACAGACATATATACATATATAAATTTATCTGGTGGATGGAGCAGAGCCCCAACAGTCACACTTTATTTTTTTATTTATTTTTTATTTTTTCTCTCTCATCATTTTTATAGCTCCTTAGATAAAAGTTCTCCATAAAATTACCTCAGAGATAAAAAGTTTCATTCTATAAGCTCAGTATAAGTTCAAAGCAACAGTTTCATATTGCCTTACTTTATCATGGTGCATACCTGTGGCCTCATCCTTGAACCTGTCCCAAGAGGAATGTTTTCTCTTAATCATTAATTTATTCCAATCCTATTGTTCTTCCTAGTAAAATTTACATGCTTGTGACACAGAACTCTATTTATAGCTTTCTATTCTACAGGGTGCTCAGAAATACTTGGATCAATTGAAGAGTTCTAAAATTTTACCAGAGATTATGAAATCATCCATATGTTTGAATATCATTATTACATGAAAGTACATCTTTATATTGATCTTTAGGTAAATTTGCCCAGTGAGGTATGGTGGTGGTACCCATGTCAATAGGCTATGTAATAGCAGTAGGAAAGGCAAATCAGCACTGAGAAGCCACTCTGGAATGAAGTTTCTGGAGTTCATGCCTCTTAGAGCATACCTATCTCAGCCATGCAAAACAGTGGGTCATCAACAGAAAACTCACTTGCTTTCCATAGTATTTCCTGAATGGCTTATGCCAGTTATTTATGTTCCATAAGTTTAGGTAGCAGTGTATTCATTTTCATTCATTTCTAGATAGTCTTTAATTTCTTTTACTTTTATTTTTATTATTTATTGATTATTTTATTTATTTATATGTCAAATGTTATCTCCCTTCCCAGTCTTCACTCAGCAAACCTCCCATCCCATTTCCCATCTGTTTTACCTCTAGGAGGGTTCTCCGCCACCCACCCACCCATCCACTTCTACCTCATGCCTTTAGTATCCCCTTTTACTGGGGCAACAAGCCTCCACAGGACCAACAGCCTCCCCTCACATTGAAGCCAGGTAACCCAATCCTCTGCTATATGTAGCGGAACCATGGGCCCATCAATGTGTACTCTGGTTGGTGGTTTAGCCCCTGAGAGCTCTGAGGGTTCTGGTTAGTTGATATTGCTGTTCTTCCTATGAGGTGGCAAACCCTTTCACCTCTTTCTGTCCTACCCTAACTCTTCCACCTGGATCCCTAGGCTCTGTCCAAAGGTTGGGCAAGTGTCTGCATCTTTCTTAGTCAGGTGCTGGAAAAGCCTCTCAGCAGAAAGCCAAACTAGACTTCAGTAGGCAAACACTTCTTTTTATTTTTTCTGAACCCTTTTTATTTTTTGTCCAAGTAAACCTCTTTTTTAAAAAAAAAAATTTATTGGATATTTTATTTACATCTCAGATGTGATTCTCGTTCCCCATTTCCCCCACACCCAGGAACCCCCTATCCCATCCCCCCTCCTCATGCTTCTATGAGGATATGTCCCAACCCACCCACCCACTCCTACCTCCCCATCCACGATTTTCCCCACACTGGGGTGTCCAGCCTTCACTGGACCAAGGATTTCCTCACCCACCTATACCTGACAATGTCATTCTCCACTATGTATACAGCAGGGGCCATGGGTCCCTCCCTATGTGCTCCCAGGCTGGTGGCTTAGACCCTGGGAGCTTTGGTCGGTTGGTATTGTTGCTCTCCCCCTGGGGTTACAAACCCTTTCAGCTCCTTCAGTCTTTTCTCTCACTCCCTCATGGGGAACCCCATGATCAGCTCAATGGTTAGCTGTGAGCATCTGCCTCTGTATATTTCAGGCTCTGATTGACCTCTACGGAGACAGCTATATCAGACTCCTGTCAGCATGCACTTCCTGGCATCCACATCAGTGTCTACCTTTGGTGACTGCACAAGGGATGGATATCCAGGTAGAGCAGTCCCTGAACAACCCCTTTTTCAGTTTCTGTCCCATGCTTTGTCTCCATATTTGCTCCCATGAGTATCTTGTTACCCCTTCTAAGAAATGCCAAAGCATCCACACTTTGGTCTTCCTTGTTCGTGCAAGTTGTATCTTGGATATTGCGAGCTTTTGGGCTAATATCCAATTATCAGTGAGTGCATACAATGTGTGTTCTTTTGTGATTGGGTTACCTCACTCAGGATGATATTTTCTAGTTCCATCCATTTACCTAAGAATTTCCTGAATTCATTGTTTTTAATAGCTGAGTAATATTCTATTGTGTAAATGTACCACATTTTCTGTATCAATTCCTCTGTTGAAGGACATCTAGGTTCTTTCCAGCTTCTGGCTGTTATAAATAAGGCTGCTATGAACATAGTAGAGCATGCATTCTTTTTATGGGTATATGCCTAGGAGTGGTATAGCTGGGTCCTTAGGTAATGCTATGTTCAATTTTCTGAGCAACTGCCAGACTTATTTCCAGAGTGGTTGGACCAGCTAGGCAAGCACTTCTTGACATCAGAAATAGTGCTGGAATTTGGTGTCTGAAAATGGAATGGATCCCATGGTGGGACAGTCTGTGGATGGCTTTTCCTTCAGTCTCTGTTCCATTTTTTTTGGCCCTGCATTTCCTTTAGACAGTAATAATTTTGGGTTAAATTTTTTGAGATGGGTGACTGGCCCCTTCCCTCAACTGGGGGCCATGTCTATTTATTGGAAGTGGTCTCTTTAGGTTCTATCTCCTCTCTGTTGGGTATTTTGGCTAATGTCATCACCAGTGGGTCCTTGGAGCCTCTTGCAACCCTGGAGTCTGAGACTTTCAACTGTCCCCCCAATCCTTGCTCCACACTGCTACATACTTTTATTTATATTTCTGTCCCTCTGGACTTGTCTCCTAACTTTTCTCGTACCTGAAACTTCCTCCTTTTCCTCTCCTTCCTTTCTTCCACCAAGGTCTCTCCCTCCTTCTATATCTCAAGACTATTTTGTTCCCTTTTCTTTTTTTTTTCTTTTTTGTAACTTATTTTTTTCTCAAATCGTAATTCATTCACACAGGGGTTATAAACACAGAAAGGCAGGATGTGGGGAAGGGAATGACACTGGAGTGTGGGTGTTCAGGGGGAATACAGATATCTTCAGAACCGGGTATCAGCTGGGTAAAGGTTCAGGGGACAAGTCACTATGACTCTTCCTATGACTTGCTTGTCCTTATCTAAGTTGGTATTGTCTGCCAAGGCTACCTATTTACAAGGTCTATGACTACTCAGGCTTGTAAATTTCCACAAAAGCTGCCTGGTGACATTAGCTTATAGCCATCTGTTTCAATGTTTTTCCACTGAGACCCAAGACTTGGTGTTAGTATACATGTATGACAGGCCTATTGCTGATTTTAGGCCTATGGCTGATTTTAGGCCTTCAGTGTGTAAGCAGGGCTGCCCTGCTTACATCTCCTGACATCTCCTCCCTTCTCTAAGTATAGAAGGACTGTGGGAATTCTAATCTTGCAAAGGCAGGGATAGAGGTCTGCCCTCGAATAATTGAAGGGGACCTTGTAATGGCTCCAGTCCCCTGTCATTGTCCAGTGAGGCATGAAGGCCATGCCCATCCCGACGTCTTTTTCCTGGAGAGGGGATACTTTTGACATTAACCCCTATGCAGTCAGGCTTGTCCCTCAGGGAACCCAAAGAGATATTTTTATCTTTTATTGATATTCCCTTGCAGTGCTCAACCTCGCAGCCTAAGCAAGAATTCAGATTGCCTGTCAGAGGGGGTTCTGGGTGGCCCCTCTCTGCTTGGTCTAGGGGCAGAAGTCCCCCCTTTTAGGTTGGGTGGAGATGGGTTTTGGAAACACCCTGTATAAATTAACAACCTCATCTTGAGTCCCGTGGTCCTCTTGTTCCCTTTTCTAAGTAGGATTGAGCATCTATATTTTGGCCTTCCTTCCTGTTAAGCATCATATGCTCTGTGAGTTGTATCATAGACTTTCTGAGCTTTTGGGTTAATACCTACTTATCAGTGAGTATATACCATATATGTCCTTTTGAGTCTGGGTTACCTCAGGATGATATTTTCTAGTTCCATCCATTTGCCTAAAAAATTCTTGAAGTTGTCATTTTTAGTAGCTGAGTAGTATTCTGTTGTGTAAATATACCACATTTTCTATATCCATTCTTCCATTGAGGAGTATCTGGGTTGATGCCAGTTTATGGCTATTATAAACAACCCATAAGGAGCATGTATCCTTGTTATATGTTGGAGCATTTGGGTATATGCTCAGCAGTGGTATAATTAGGTCTTCAGGTAGAACTATTTCCAATTGTTTGAGGAACTGGCAGATTGATTTACAAAGTGGTTGTACCAACTTGCAATCCCACCAGCAATGAAGGTGTGTTTTTCTTTCTCCACAACTTTGCCAGTATTTGCTGCCCCCTGAGTTTTTGAAATCAGCCATTCTGGTTGGTGTAAGGTTGAATCTCAGAGTCATTTTGACTTACATTTCCTGATGACTAAGAATGTTGAAGATTTCTTTAGGTACTTCTTGGCCATTTGGGATTGCCCAGTTGAGAATTCTGTTTAGCTCTGTACCCCATTTTTATTTGGGTTATTTTGATTTGGAGGTTAGCTTCTTGAGTTCTTTATATAGTTTTGATATTAGCACTCTATCAGATGTGGGGTTTGTAAAAATATTTTCCCAAACTGAGGGATGTCTCTTTGTCCTATTGACAGTGTCCTTTGCCTTACAGAAACTTTTCAGTTTTATGAGTTCCCATTTATCAATTGTTGATCTTAGAGTATGAGCCATTGTAGTTTTGTTTAGGAAATTTCCCCCTGTGCCAATGAGTTCAAGGCTCTTTCCCACTTTCTCTTCTACTCTATTCAGAGTGTCTGTTTTTATATTGAGGTCTTTCATCAACTTGAACTTGAGCTTTGTGCAAGGTGATGAATATGGATCTATTTTTTTATTTTTCCACATATAGCTTGCCAGTTGGACCAGCACCATTTATTGAAGATGCTTTCTTTTTTCTATTGTACATTTTGGACTTCTTTATCTAAGATCAAGATTCTGTAATTGTGTGGGTTTATTTCTGGGTCTTCAATTCTATTACATTGATAGACCTGTCTGTCTCTGTATCACTATCATGCAGTTTTTATTATTATTGCTCTGAAGTACAGCTTGAAGTTCTCTTATTGTTAAGAATTGTTTGAGCTATCCTGGGTATTTTGTTTTTCCATATGAAATTGATAATTGCTTTTTACATGTCTGTGAAAAACAGTTTTGGAATCTTGATGAGTACTTGGATGAATCTGTAGAATTTGTAGGATGGCCATTTTTACTATGTTAATCCTACCAATCTGTGAGCATGGAAGAACTTTCCATCTTCTGAGGACTTCTTCGATTTCTTTTTTTCAGGGATTTGAAGTTTTTGCTCTATAGATTTTTCACTTGCTTGATAAGAGTTACACAAAGGTATTTTATACTATTTGTGGCTATTGTGGAGAGTGTTGCCTCCCTAATTTCTTTATTAGCCTGTTTATCATTTGTATAAAGGAAGACTACTTATTTATATGAGTCAATTTTATATCCAGTCACTTTTCTAAAGTTGTTTCTCAGCTATTGAAGTTCTCTGGTAGATTTTTTGGGGTCTCTTATGTGTACTATCATATCATCTGCAAAAGTGATACGTTGACTTCTTTTCAAATTTGTATTCCCTTGATTTCCTTTTGTTGTCTTATTGCTCTAGCTAGTACTCCAAGTACTATGTTGAGTAGATATGGTGAGAGTAAGCATCCTTGTCTTGTCCCTCATTTAGTGAGATTCCTTCAAGTATCTCTCCATTTATTTTGATATCTGCTGATGGTTTGTTATTCATTGTTTTTATTATGTTTAGGTAAGGGCCTTGAATTCCTGATCTCTCCAATACGTTAAACATGAAGGAGTGCTATATTTTGTCAAATGCTTCCTCAGTATCTAATGAGGTAATCATGTTTTTTCTTTGAGTTTGCTTATATAGTGGATTAAATTAATAGATTTTCATATATTGAACCATCCCTGCATCTCTGGAATGAAGCCTACTTGAACTTGGTGAATGATGGCTTTGATATGTTCTTGGATTAGGTTTGCCAGAACTTTATTGAATATTTTTGCACTGACGTTCATTAGTTAAATTGGTCTAAAGTTTTCTTTGTTGGGTCTTTGTGTGGTTTAGGTACCAGAGTAACTGTGGCTTCATAGAATGAATTAGGTAATGTTCCTTCTGTTTCTATTGTATGGAATAGTTTAAAGAGTGTTGGTGTTAGCTCTTCTTTGAAGGTCTGGTAGAATTATGCACCAAAACCATCTGACCCTGGACTTATTTTTTAATTGGGAGGTTTTTAATGACTTCTTCTATTTCTTAGAGGATATGGAACTATTTAGATTGTTTACTTGCTCTTTATTTAACTTTGGTATGTTGTATCTGTCTAAAACATTATCCATTTCATCTAGAATTTTGAGTTTTGTTGAGTAAACGTTTTTGTAGTAGGATTTGATAATTTTTTGAATATCTTCAGTTTCTGTTCTTAATCTCCTTTTCATTTTTGATTTTGTTAATTTGGATAAGGTCTCTGTGTCTTTTACTTAGTTTGGCTAAGGGTTTATCTATCTTGTTGATTTTCTCAAAGAACCAGCTTTTGGTTTTGTTGATTTTTTGTTTCATTCTCTTTGTTTCTAATTGGTTGATTTCTGCCCTGAGATTGATTTTTTTCCTGCCCTCTATGCCCCTCGGGTGTGCTTGCTTCTTTTTGTTCTAGAGCTTTCAGGTGTGCTGTTAAGTTGCTAGTGTAAGTTTTCTCCAATTTTTTTATGAAGGTACTCAGTGGTATGGATTTTCCTCTTAGCACCGCTTTCATTGTGTTTTTCAGTTTTTATGAGTTTCATAGCTTTTTATTGTTTCTGCTGTTCTTGATATTCTCCTTTAATCCACAGTGATCAGATAGGATGCACTGGGTTGTTTCAATTTCTTTTTTTTTTTCACGCAAAAAAAATCTTTTGAGACTTGTTTTGTGTTTGAGAATGTGTTCCGTTTTGGAAAAATTCCCATAACGTGCATAGATGAAGGTTATTTTCTTTTGTGTTTAGGAGAAATGTTCTGTCTTAGGTCTATTTGGTTTATGCCATCACTTATTCCAATCTATCTATGTTACATTTTATCTGGATAGCTGTCTATTGGTAGTAGTGGGACCTTAAAGTTGTGTTAAATATGAAATTTAAGATGTAACAGTTTTTTTATGAACCTCCTTTCTGTGTGTTTGATGAGTAAATATTAATGTCTCAGATGGTCACTTTTAGTGTTTTTGGCCTCTTCAGGTTGAAGTTTTTCTTTTACAGCCTTCCATAGGACAGGATTTTAGATAGATATTGCTTAAGTTTGGAATTATCATAAAATGTCTTTTTTCTGCGTTTATTATGATTGGAAGTTTTCCAGGATATAAGTAGTCTGCACTGGCATCTGTCCTCTCTTGAAGTTGATAGAGTAACTTCCTAGGCCTTTTTGTCTTTTAGAGTCTCCATTGAGAAATCAGCTGTTATTCTAATAGACCTGTTTGTATATGTCACTTGGTCTTTTCTACTGGCATATATTTATATTGATTCTTTGTTCTGTATGCTTATTGTTTTGATTATTATTTACTAAGAAGAATTTTTCTTTGTGTTGGTCTGTACAGTTCTTTAAACTTGCACCCTGTCCCTTGACAGGCAATTCCTTCTTTAAGTTAGAAAATTTTCTCATCATTTGGTTGAAATTATTTCTGTACCTTTGATCTGGGTTTCTTCTTTTGTCTTTATTCCTATTTTTCTAAGATTTGGTCTTTGCATAGTGTCCCATATTCCATGGGTTGCTTGTGTCTGGAATGTTTTAAATGTAACATTTTCTTTTATTAAGGTTCATTTCTTTTGCTTTGTTTACAATTACTTAAGACTCTTTCTTTAGTCCCTTATATTCTGTTATTGAATCTGACTTCAGAGGTTTGTGTTTGAATACCTAAAATTTTCATTTTCCATTTCCCTCAGTTTGGATTTTCTTTTTTTATTCTATTTCTAATCTTCAACATTGAACTATTTTATTCATTTCCATTCACTGTTTCTGTCTTTAGGAATTTCTTTACTTCTTCTTTAAGGAATACTATACTACTTAACAAGTCTATTTTGAAGTTTTTATTTTGTGCTTCAACTACAGTGTCAAAGTGATAGAAAATGGAGAGTCACAGCCCAGCATTAGGCACTAGAGGAGCACATGATGCCAAAGCACTGCACAAATAAGCCAAGAATTGAAACTGGATGAAATTATGTCAGCCAAACATGTTAAGTTCAAAAATTATCAAATAATCTTTCAGAGCAAGGTTTCTGAAGGACTAATAGAACCCTATAAGCAAATAAAATCCAATGATGGAATATGATCCATCATCATGGATCTACCTACAACCTTATGAACACCATGGTACCATTAATTCTTGAGTTCACGAGAAATTGCAAGTATGGCCACAAAAAGTTTGTTTTTTAGTAAAGAGAAAGGACCTAGGAATGATATTTGCATTTTATTTTTGCTCAATCAGTAAAACTGAAATTTTGTGCAGGAATAATAAACATACATTAGTTAGAACATTAGTGTTCATAATGTTGAAATAGTTGAAGGGTCACATAATTCACATTACAGTGTAGCTCTTCAGGGACACAGAACTTGAATATTCCAAGCAAATGCTGGTCACTGACAAGTAGATAGCTCTCACTAGAGATGCTGTCTTCTGACAAATGCCTCTTTGTGGCTATCAGACTGCTCAAATAGTAGGGTAGTGAGCATATGAAGCAATTCCACAGTGATTGTTCTTGTCTTTGGCGATCTTCATGTAGCCTCTAATGCCCCATTTTTTACCCCAACTGAAAAAAAAAGTATGTTTTCCATTCAGTAGACAAGATCACTGTGTGTTGGATTTATTTTAATAATTGACAAGTGAGCAACTTAACAGATATATAAGAAAAGACAAAGGGTCTACTCCTGGATTCCAAGAGGCACCTCACATAGGACTGCAACACAACGACAGAGAATGAGCACACTGGCTCTCTACC
The DNA here is from genome assembly GCF_004785775.1 of Grammomys surdaster. Classification (NCBI taxonomy): domain Eukaryota; kingdom Metazoa; phylum Chordata; class Mammalia; order Rodentia; family Muridae; genus Grammomys; species Grammomys surdaster. The sequence goes on from NW_021604833.1 coordinate 151,874, forward strand.
AATTCATGGTTCAGAATTCACAAACTTGTCATCATTTAGAAAAACAATGGCACAGACATGACATTGGCACACAAAACACAGGTGACAGAATTTGAATGTTAGGATTGTACATTGTGAGTAGGTTGTGAAAGGTATAGAAAACCTTAGAGGGTAAGGACTAGAGATAAATTCAAGAGCCTCATTAAAGTGAAACTGACATTTTGTTATGCATGTAACTCAAGTTCTCAGGACATGGTGACAAGACATACACAGACGAAGCTGGGTAACCAATTTAGTCAGTGAACTCCTAGATCAGTGAGATATACTGCCTCAATTTTAATTTTGGATGATTGAGAAAATAACTGATGCTAACATCAGACCTCTACACATATGTACTTACATACACATGTATCCATAGACATGAAAACATGTACACATGTATACCAACTTCCCACGTGTAAATAAGAAAACAAGAACAACTATTATTCAACTTAAATGAAACAAACATTTTCTGGCAGTGTATCCAACCACTGACTTGCAACAAGAAAATTTCTTCAATAATCCCCAGAAACGTTAGCCAATGCTTTTAACCACTGAACCAGGTCTCTAGGTCTTGGAACTTCAAATATACAATTTTGGCAATTTATACCTGTTCTTGATCAGCCAGTAGTGATTACCATCGGTTTCATTTCCCTCAAATCCATAACCAACCACGAGAACTCCATGAGTCACAGAATTACTGCTACAATTTGGCTCATGATAAATACCTGAGAAGTAAAATAAAAGGTGATTGAAGTGAAATGCACATGTTACCTGACAGTGAGCACTCTCACCAACAATTTTCAAAGAAGGCATTTTCAAAAATTGTGAAATGACACAAACTACAATCAGAATAAAGGGCTGGTTGAATTGATATCAAAAACATAGATATATAGAGTTTCACAGAAAACTGAAGAACTTTTAATTAGGGTATATTTGTTGATAAACACTTTTCTATGTGCTTATGATATAAATCCTAGGAATTTTGTGTATTTTTTGTTGTTGTTATTAGAATCTCATGACATGTTTAATTTGCAGAAGGTAAATTATTCACTACAAGAGGCTCTGTTATATTTTAATTTCAGATAATCAGTTTCTATAGATATCTAAAATATCTATCAAATGAAGGAAAATTTAAATTTAGCTAAACAATACATTTTATAAATTTTAACATGTTAAATTGCATGTGTGACAAGATCAGGTGAATTATGAAGAAGAATAAAATCCAGAAGCCCAAATATTTGCATCACATGTATACACACATGCCAATCCATAATTATGTTGTAACATAGGTATGTCATTAGTTTTTTCTTATATAGAAGTAAACATGTGTACCTCCCTTATAGTACTTGAAAGACTCATGTGAAGCATCAATTCCAGCAGAGATGGGCCCAATGGTTGCTACAGCAACCATTAGGATATCCTCACTTTGGGGGAGGGACACAAATCCTGTAATTTCAGCAGATGAATTCTTTGGATTATACCTGCATGGTCCATCCTTTAAAAGACAAATAAGATAATCGGTTACTTTCAATCACCTTCTTGAGAACAAGAGTCAGAACCATAGCACTCTGTACTTTGAAGCTGAACACACTTAAAGTCTGGGTGGCAATAAATAATTACAGGAAGTGAAATGCTACTGAAAGATTTAGAACTGAAAATTAGTTTGCATATCTTCAATGGCAATGAATTGATCTTCCTATCTATGAGAAATTATGATGGTGGAAAATCTATATTATATGTACAGTAGATTGCATATTCTTCATGTTCATAGAAGAAAATAGAGATGCACCAAAATAATTTCATCAGAAAGGTATACAAATATTGAAAAACTAATGACAAGTTAATGACATACATAGTAATTCTACCAAGTAATTTGGACTCTGAAGATGGTTGATTATCTCTACAATTGTCCCATACTCTAAGCTGAGTTGAAATAACAGCATAGGATGTCCACTTACTTTCCCTTCATATGGATATGTTGCCTCGGACATCAGACCGCCATTGTGCAAAACATACTGGAAGGCATTGTATGTATCACCCCCAAGACAACCATTGTTGCCTTGAGGTTTAGAACAGTCCAACAGGTTCTGCACACTCAGAGGGGTGAGTTTTCCAGTTTGCCAGATTGCCTGTGCTTCTATGGCACCAGTCACAGCAAATGCCCAACAAGCATTGCAGTTGCCCTGAATAAGGAAGAAAAATTGCCATAAATAACTAACAACCTGGCAACAAGTTAGAAATTATATATCTTTATGAAAATTATTTAATGTCAACTGATATATCCTAGGAGATATTATCCTAACAGAAATTACTACTGGCACTTTGGTTGTACCCTAGTCATGGCCACACATATGAACATTTGAAGGGTACTATTTGTTTTGTGACTTACTAAGGGCAATGAAAGGGGGCATGAGTTTCACAGAAAGATCGGTAGACACTAATAGAGAGTGTATGTGATACATTTCTTGGATTGTAATACATTTAAAATATATGAAGAATTCAAAGAAGGAAAACTATTATTTAAGAAATTAACTGAATACCACTCTACACTTAATGTGCACACAAAACACCAACACTTTTACCTTTTCAACACGGTTTAAGAAGATGGGATACAAATTGGCAAAGAAAAATTAGAAGTATCATTATTTGCAGATGATATGATAGTATACATGAGACCCCAAAAATTATATGAGATAAGTTTTCCAGCTGATAAACAACTTTAGTAAAGTGGTCATATATAAAATTAACTCAAATAAATCAGTAGCTTTCCTTTATACAAATGATAAACACGCTAAGAAAGAAATTAGAGAAACAACTCCCTTCAGAATAGCCACAAATAATGTAAAATATCTTGGCCTAAATCTAACCAACAAGGGAAAGATCTGTAGGACAATAACTTCAAGTCTGTCAAGAAAGAAAATGAAGATCTCAGAAAATGGAGAAATCTTCTCCCATGTTCATGGAGAGGCAGAATTAACATAATAAAATTGACCATCTTACTAAAGGCAATCTACAGATTCAATGCAATCCCCACAAAATCCCAACACAACTACCCTAACCCTAACCCTTCAAAGACATGGCAAAAGCAATTTTCAAGTTCATCTGGAAAGGCAAAAAAATAAAAACAAAAACAGACAAACAAAAAATCCAGAATAGTGAAAACAATTCTTAACAATAAAAGAATGGCTGGGAAAATCACCAGCACTGACCTCATGCTCTACTACAGACCAATAGTGATAAAAAAACTACATGGTATTGGTACAGAGACAGACAGGTTGATCAATGTAATAGAATTGAAGACCCGGAAATAAAATCACACACTTACAGACACTTGATCTTTGACAAAGATGCTAAAAATATACAATGGAAAAAGGAGAGCATCTTCAATAAATGATGCTGGCCTAACTGGCTGTCCGTATGTATAAAAATGAAAATAGATCCATATTTGTCACCTTGCACAAAGTTTAACTCCAAGTGGATCAAGGACCTCAAGATAAAACCAGATACACTAAGTCTAATAGAAGAGAAATTGGGAAAGAGCCTTGAACTCATTGACACAGGGGAAGTTTCCTAAACAGGACTCCAGTGATTCATGATCTAAGGTCAAGAATTGAAAAATGAGACCTTATGAAACTGGAAAACTTTTGTAAGACAAAGAAAATAATCAATAGGCAAATTGGCAACCTACAGATGGGGAAAAATCTTCACTAAGCCCTCATCTGATAGAGAGCTACTATCCAAAATATATAACAAACTCAAGAAGCTAACCACCAGCAAACCAAATAACCCAATAAAAAATGGGGTATAGAACTAAACCAAGAATTCACAATAGTGGAGTCTCAAATGGCTAAGAAGCACCTAAAGAAATGTTCAAAGTCCTTAGTGATCAGAGAAATCCAAATCAAAACGACCCTGAGATTCTACTTTAGAATGGAAATCAGAATGGCAAAGATCAAAAACTCAAAAACTCAGGTGACAACATATATTGGTGAGGAAGTGGAGAAAGAGGAACACTCCTCCATTGCTGGTGGGATTGCAAACTGGTTCAACCACTCTGGAAATCAATCTGGAGGTTCCTTATAAAATTGGAAATAGACCTACCTGAAGACCCAGCAATGCAACTCTAGGGAATCTATACTCAAAAGTTGCCTCACCATGCCAGAGGGGCACATGTTCCACTATATTTATAGTGGTCTTATTTGTGATAGCCAGAAGCTGGAAACAACCTAGATGTCCCATGACAGAAGAATGGATACACAAAATGTGGTTCATTTACACAATGGAATACTACTCAGCTATTAAAAACACGGACATCCTGAGTTTTGCAGGCAAATGAGTGGAACTTGAAAATATCATCCTGAGTGAGGTAACTCAGACACAAATGGACATGCATGGTATGTACTCACTAATAAGTGGATATTAGCCAAAAATTAAAAGTACCAAATACCTAAGATACAGTCGACAGAACTCAAAAGTTCAACAACCTGAAGGGTCTAAGTGAGGATGCCTCAGTCCCACTTGGGAAAGAGAAGAAAGGAACTACAAGCAGGGAGGGAGAGAGGAACCTGCGAGAGAAAGAGAACAGGGGAGGGGGAGGGGGAACATGATCTGGTATTGGGTAGGGGAAAAGGACTGAAGCCCCGAGGGCCAGCAGAAATAATGGAAATTGGCAACCTCAGAAGGTAGGAGGTTTGAGGGAACCTCCAGTATGTACCAGAGACTTGGGAGGTGTGAGACTATCAGGACTCAAAGGGAGGGACCCTAGATGAAATGCCCTATAGTGGGGAGAGGGAACTTGTAGAGCCCACTTCCAGCAGAAAGAAGGCATCATGTGAAGGATGGAATTGCTATCCCACAGTCAAAACTCTGACCCATAATTGTTCCTGTTTGAAAGAACTGCAGGGATGGAGAAGAGCCTGAGAAAAAGAAGGTCCAGCAACAGGACCAAAGTGAGATACAGCTCAAGGGGAGGTCCCAAGACCTAACACTATTACTCAGGCTATGGAGTGCTCACAAAAAGGGACCTACCATGACTGCCCTCAGAAAGACCCAACAAGCATCTGAAAGAGTCAAATGCAGATATTTCCACCCAACCAATGGATTGAAGCTGCTGACCCTTGTGGTTGAATTAGGGGAAATCTGGAAGAAGCTGAAGAGGAGGGTGACCCTGTAAGAAGACCAGCAGTCTCAATTAACATGGACCCCTAGGTCTCTCAGACACTGGATCATCAACCAGGTAACACACACCAGTTGATATGATGCCCCCAACACATATTGCAGAGGATAGCTGGGTCTGGGTTCAGTCACAGAATATGCGCCTAACCCTCAAGAGACTGGAGGACTCAAGGCATTTAAAGGTCTGGTGGGGTGGGGATTGGGAAAACATCCTAGTGGAGCTGGGGGACTGTGGGCAGGGATTAGGAATGGGATGTGGAACTGTAGAAGGGTGGACCTGGAGGGGAATAAAATCTGGAGTGTAAAAGAAAAAAGAATAATAAAATAGATAATAAATTTTAAAAAAGAAGATGGAATGTGACACTGCCATACCTGTCTCCTCACAGGAGTCACATAGCCTTTCTTTCGCCAATCCACAAATTTGGGGAAATTACTTCCAACTGCACGTTTCATAATACTTTTTCCCTCTCTGTGAGTCTGAACTGGTATTTCAATCATCATTTTCCTGAATTCTTCATCAGTCTCCAAGGAAAAGTATATAATGGTTATAAAAGAAAACCATCTTATCAAGTACTAACAAGAATACATTGTGAAGCAATCCATGTTGTACTCACCATGTCACCAAATTCATTTATTTCCATGGTGAAGCCATTCTTACCCAGGCCATTCTCCCCATTGTGGAGTTTGATTGTTTTCAGATTTTCTTCCCAAACCACTCTCCTCAGTTCTTCCTCCTCCTAGAAATGAATGTAACAAATATTATTTCTTTTGGATTAAACTCCTTCACAATCTGACCTTGTGGACTTGCTGCTGCAGGTGAGTAGAGGCCATGGAGAGGGATCCAGAACATTATATCCAGACATTTACCAAAGGGAATCTGGACACTCTGTCCTCACAGTGATTGTGATTAGATAAGCTCTTAATGGTGGTAGTATGGGGTGTAGATATGGGACCTCCAATGTGCTTTGCCACTTGCAGCAACAATGGCCATTCGTAGGCCCTTCTGGACAGTTTTCAGGTTACTAACCAGGCTATATGATTTGTCATATTTTATCTTCCACTCTTGCCATTCAGCATCCAAACTGGGATCAAGTACTGGAGCACATGAGGCCACTCCCAAATACAGGAAGGCTATGAAGACAACAGCCGTCATGTCTCAAGTACCTAGAGAGGGGAGAGAAATTAAGATATGACTACAAAAACAGTTTTAAAATGTCTTTTGACTCTATTTTCTGCAAAATGAAGCCATTCATCATTGAAAAAATTCTTTGAACTATACCTCCAAATACATTTCCATGATTATGGAAAAGGCTAAGGATATATTTGAACTGAATCATGTACTAGTGGTTATGAGATTCAATAAAAACTGAAGAGCCTATCACCAGAACTCTAGCAATGGGAATTTCAGGTATACTGTATCTTATTATCAGAACAATCTCCCTAAACAGTGAGATTCAGAAGCTAAAAAAAAAAAAAAAAAAAAAAACAACTAAAAAAGAAGGAAAAACAATAATAATAACCACAACAACCAACCATGAACCAATCATATCACTGACTCATGATCTCTACCCAGCCAAACATATATCATTTGATATTGGATCCTAATTTTACAGTGATGGCAAAATTCAGGGCACACATCACATTTCTTCCTTATCTACAGCAGTTGTTGAGCTTGTCTTAAACTCCAGTTGCTTAAATGAAAGTATGTATGATGTCTTCCATAAGGATGTGGGAAACATCACAGGAATCCTTCTGTCCTATACTTGGTTTTATACAGTCAAACTCCCCACTCACTACTTCAATGAGAATGATGTCATATGGAAATCATAGAAGCCAGAAAGTGGTGGCAAACACCTTTAATCTCAGCACTCCAGGCAGACAGATCTCTGTGGGTTTGGGGCTAGCCTGGTCTACAGAATTATTACCAGCATGGAGAAACCTTATCACAGAGTAAAAGCCAAAGAGAGAGAGAGAAAAAGAGAGGGGGGGAGGGAGGGAGAGAGGGAGGGAGGGAGGG
>NW_021604833.1:159186-200602 GCF_004785775.1 Grammomys surdaster
AGAGAAGAGAAGAGAAGAGAAGAGAAGAGAAGAGAAGAGAAGAGAAGAGAAGAGAAGAGAAGAGAAGAGAAGAGAAGAGAAAGAGAAGTCACAAGAAGCCAGATCCAAAAGTAGAGGTTGAGTACAATAGAACGTTTCTCATGGCAAGTCATACTCCAAGGTTCTTGGGTCACTAAAGCAACACTCCCTATACAACTTAAATAGTGACATGCCAATTGTTAGTACTACTACTACATCTGCACATGTCAACTAAAAACAGATGTACCCAGGTGTTACGTGCATGAGAATAATCTATTTTTCAGGAGATGATGATGATGGTTACTGGTGTACATTACACCTATTGTCACTCCCTGTGGGCACACCCAGTCACTAAATGGGATCATATAACAACCTGGAGACAGTGGATAAAAAGATTAGATTCTCCATTACTTCTCCACTCCTCCCTACAACCCACCTACACATAGCATGGCTGCTGAGGCTTAAAATATATTTTCTTTCTTGGAAATCTGTCTGATTCCCAGTGGGGTCTTTCAAGTCTCCCCTCCATGGCCACTTCAGATTCTGCCTTGGCAGGGGCATGGTCTTACCTGTGGTGACTGTGGCTGTCTCAATCCACTCCACCCAGCTCTTCAAAAGTTGCTGAAGTCTCTGGACCTTTAGCAACATCTCTCCGGCTTTAAATCCCAAATATCTAAATAGTTGGCCCCACCCCTCAACTCTGGCCTCTTTTGGATTGTCTGTGTTGGTGACTGGATTAAACCTCCAGTGACTTCTACCTCAGGCTGTTCCTGAGATATAATCTCAGACTGTATCTCTGGAGTGGGTGAGAGATTCCTCTGTGGACTTTGAAACATTATTTTATTAACCTTGCCTGAGAAAATTAGACAGGCTATGGTAGACTTTGTAAGAGGTTATACCTGGTATTCTGCTTGCTGATTGTATTTCCTAGCATAGCTGAACTGTATTTTATCCTACACTTTAGAATCAAGGGGTTTGGTTATCATGCCTGGTTTGTACTTAGTCAGTACATTCTGTTTTGTGTTTAGTCCACTACTATGGTTGGATCTTATGAGAACACAGACCATCAGATATTCTGTTTGCCTGGTTCAGGGTGGAGCACAACTGGATCTCGTTAGAATCTTTAGTAGACAGTGATTCAAAGAGGAAACTGATGTTTAAGGCTGAAGCCTAAAATAAAAAGTGAATGGTCTGCTGTCAGGGATCTCTTGACATTCTCTTCTTCTCTCTTGGAAATTAAACTGAGCTGCCATCTAGAGGCAGCAGTTATCTAGCACTCTCCGTTATGGCAACACAGGCATCAATGGGAAGTTTTTATATTTACAGTTTCCAGGACACATCATCATGGGGATCTTAGAGATACAACATTTTTTTTTTGCAACTAGCACCAGGACATATTTAAAAAGGATTTACTCTTCCAGGTAACTCTGAACACTAACTACTAATCAGTCTCTCCTCTTACCTCGGCATGCAATCCCCTCCCCTTTTTTGTGGAAATATTTGGCTAGTGCTTTTGGTTGAATCTTTTTTCCTAAAATACAAATCCTGATGGAAGATAATGTATTTTCACTACTATTGCGGTGAGGAATGATTAAGAGGTAAGTAATCTAAAATAATAGCTATCACTTTTTTTTTCTAATTTTCTCTGGTTGTATTGTATCATATTGTATGGCAAAAAGATACATATTTGATTTGTTAATTGATTTTTTTTTCATTTTCTGACATCCTTAGCTAAGGGAAGAAATATATGATATGATACATATAGACCCTTTACCCTACTCCTCCTAATGTGCATAAAAGCCAAGACAAATGGAGAAGTTACTAAATGTAATAGAAATAGAAAAATAATATTTTATTATGGTCACAAAAAATTATCTTAGAGAATATGAAAAAAATCAAGTAGTGGCATCAGCTTTTACTGGAGCTGATTACAGATCTCTGAAGGCTCTGTTTAACTTGTTTCATTGTTCAGACTTTTTATTTACTTTGTTATGTATTTATTTATTCACTGTACATTCAATCACAGTGCCCCTCCTTTCTCTCCTCCCAGTTCCACCCTCACAAATCCCTCCTCTCATTACTCCCTCCCCTTCTCTGAGGAGAAAGAGAATTTTACATTCATTTTACCTTCCTGTGACAGCCACCTCTCTCCTCTCTTCCCAGTCCCAACCTTATAAATCTCTTCCTCCATTGCCCCCTCCTCTTCCCCTGAGAGAAGGGGAGATATATTTTGAGTATGACTCTACTTGGCACATCTAGTTCCAGCAAGGCTAGGCATATCCTATCTTACAGAGGCCCAACCAAGCAGTCCAGGTAGAGGGAGGGCGATCCAATGTCAGGGAACAGTGACTCAGACAGCCCCTGCTCCTCTTGTTAAGGAACCCACATGAAGATCAAGCTGCACTTTTGCTATAGATGTGTAGAGGGTCTACGTCCAGCTCCTGCATGTTCCCTCGTTGGTGGTCCAGGTTCTGTGAGGCCCCATTGTCCCAGGTTAGGGACTTCTTTTGGTGTCCTTGACCCCTGTGACTTGTTCATGTTTATTCCCCACCCTTCCAAAAGACTCTGGGCTCTGTCTGATATTGGCTGTGAGTTACTGCATCTGCCTTCTTTTGCACATGGATGAAGCCTCTCAGGAGACAGTGATGCTACAGTTTTATTACTTTTTAAGTCATTGTTTTTTTTTCCTTCCCTCCCTCTCTCTCTCTCTTCCTCCCTTCCTCCTTGCATCTCCCTGTCTCTCTATCTCTATCTTTCTATCTCTATCTCTATCTATCTCTATCTATCTATCTATTTATCTATCTATCTATCTATCTATCATCTATCTATCCTCTATCTAACTTCTTTATTCTCTTTCTTTCTTTCTTTCTTTCTTTCTTTCTTTCTTTCTTTCTTTCTTTCTTTTTTCCTTATTCTTCTCTCATTTTCATCTCCTTCCTCCTCTCCTAGTTTCTACCCCTTCCTCTCCTCCTTCCCAAATCCACTTCTCCTCATTCTCCCTTCAGAAAAGATCAGGCCACTCAGGGATATCAAATGAACATGACATAACACATAATATGACCAGGTACACACCCTCATATCCAGGCTGGAAGAGGCAAGCCAGTGGGAGGCAAAGGGGTCCCAAAAGCAGGGTAAAAAGTCAGAGGCACCCCTATTTCCACTGTAAGGAGTCCCACAATAACACCAAGCTACACAACCATAACATATATCCAGGGGACCTAGGTAAGGTCCACACAGGCTCGCTGGTTGTGGCTTCAGTCTCTGTGAACCCCAATAAGCCCTGCTTACTTGATTCTGTGGGTTTCCTTTTGGTGCCATTAACCCTCTGGCTCCCACAAGTTCCACAAAAGTAACTTCTGCAGGATTCCATGAGCTTTGCCTAATGTTTGACTGAGAGTTTCTGCATTATGTTCCTGTCAGTTGCTGGTTGAAGCCTTTCTGATGATGATTGCACTAATCTATTGTTTATGAGTATAACAAAATATCATTAGGAATCATTCCATTAATTTTTTTTGCAGGTTGTGGTTTGGTCTATATTTTTTTATCATATTTTTCCCAGCTTCAATGTCTCTCAGATGCCATTCACCTTACTCACCCCATGTGATTTTTATCTCTGAAAAGAGAAAATACCCATTACAAAACATAATATTACATTGGTGTTCACAGCTACTCCCAAGAATGAGACCTGTCTTGGAATGTGTGTTTAATTCCCAGTGTCACATCTTTAGAGAATTCCGATTGTCCCTCTCTAGACAGCTATCATGTGCAAATGGCTTCTTCAGTACTGGAGAGATGTTGTGCTCATCACATTATTTCATGTTAGGATTTTGTTTTGCTTGAGTTCTGTTGGATTTGAGCATTTGGTCATATTTGTACATGTGTGCCAACCTAGTTGTGGCTGAAAAATGATTTCTCCTTAAAATCATTTATCATCTCCAGTTCTGACAATCTTCCCACCCCCTCTTCCACATAAATCCCTCAGTGTAGAAGGAAGTCATGTGACAAAGAGATCTTATCCAAAACCAAGCAGAATATTCCACTTTCTTGATGTTGTCCAGTTGTACTTCACTGTGTTAATTGCCAGGAATTAAATTCTCCACAGCAAGAAACTTCTAAAGCAAAGATTGAGAATCAAACTAGTCCATGGGTATAACAATATGCCCTCATGAGTCTTCTATTGCTATGCTCTTTTAGCAGAATAATTGCAATAAGTTTTCTCCTGTGCTTGTGACTGATCTTGTCTAAACCTTTTTTATTAACAATGTTGGGTATAGGATCCATCTTACAGAATGATCCTTTCATCCAGTAAAATGTAGTTGGTTACCACCCTAACAGTTGTGACACTCTTCCTCCAGTAGGTGTAACATAGGGAAATTAACCTTGTATCTCTCAGATTTTGTGTCAGAGTGATGTTAATGATTACTTTCTCCTCAGGCAGCATACAGAAAACCTTCTACCATTATGAGCACTTTTGCAATAGCAAGAATTTTCCAGTGGAAAATGAAATAGCCCTATATTTTCTACATGATAAGATGTGCAGTGTTTATGAACAAAGCCATAGTCTGACAAGTACCCAAAGATATTTGAACCATTCTTAGCATTTGGGTGTTTATTTGAGTACCTACAATATCTATCTATTCACAGTCTTGGATCCTTCATTATATGTTTTCTCCATTTAAATTTTTTTATGAATTTACTTTCAGATGCTTCCACAGTAGTTGGTTTTCATATGGCTTTTCAAAATTTTTAGGGTAAAATGTTTCTCCACATATTCCCTTCTCTGCCCACAGTGGAGGATATTTAAACCAGAGAAAACAATATATCAATATGTCCCCAAGTGATTAAAACATATTTTTTTCAAAAATATCTGCACAGTAATACTTGGCCATATTCAGTTCAGAGTTCCAAGTGTCTGTTAACTCTGACCACATCCTTGCATCATCTTTTTTTGAACCACAATTCTGACAAATTAGGGGAACAAAAACCATAATTATTTGTTTTATCTGAGAACTATTTGTATCTGATCAGGATCATTCCCAAACATGCCCAGGGTGAAATCTGTTCATCTTTACTTGTCTGAAGAAAGTTACTATACATCTGAGTAGTGAAAATCCCTTCAACCCAGATGCTTCTGTTTCTCTATATTATGAATCTATGGAGCAACAATATTCTCCTTACTTGGGTTTATGCAACAGTAAGACCTCAGCTTTAGTGTAAGTCATTCCTGTGTGTATTTAAGTGCTTCTTAATAAAGTCTTCCTGGTTATGATTCAAGGGAGGCGTCAGAATAATTTTCTCTTATAGAGCAGCTTATTTTGATGTACTTCTAATATTCTACCAGGAATTCAAGCACCTTTATGAAATGGACATGGCATTGTTTCAAAGATATGGATTCTCGTCCCAGATGTCATGAGAAAACAGTTTTCTCTCTTGTAGATGTGAGCTCCAAGAGTTTGTCAAGCAAATCATGAAAATCAGTGATGAGGATAATAGATCTATGGCTCAGCTTCCATTTCTAATTGTTGCAGATATAACATACATTCAAACTATTGTCTCACATAAGCAAGTTAGCTGGCAGCTCCCTCCATATATAAACTCTGCTCCTGTGAACACCTTCATGTGTAAGACTAATCATATAAGGCAGCTTATCATCCACTCAATGATTCTTTCCTATGACATCATGGTCAGTAGCAAAATCATCATTCACAATTGCTATGAAAACACATTTCTGAAGATTATCCCACATATGCTAATTAATATCTTTGGGAAATTATATCCAGATATTGGAGTTTATTCAAGACCCTAGAATGGTTCTGACTCCACTGTGTATGGAAACTATTGTTATCAAGTTGTAAAATGACAAGAAGGACATGTGTAAAGTGCTTACAATTAGACAGGGTGCTTCAGTGGGTTTTTTTCAAATGCAAGTCCTTTCTGGAAAAACTAATATATTAAAAATAACTTTTATCCGTGATTTGATTTCTATGACTGCCTGGTTCTCAGAAATGACAATTACCTCATCGTGGACCAACCCCATGACAGTACATATGTACCTGCATCTCTCATTACAAATATAGCCATCTTAATTTACACTAATAATGATAAGACTCTGGAAGTGATTTTCTATAAGCGTATTTTTGAATCCACAAGTTCATATGGCAAAATACAAATTATGGGAACAAAGAAGAATTACTCACAGTAAACATAGGGTATCTTTAGATTTAATGGGATTTCTGTGCAACCAGATATCATAAATTGAGGAATAATTCTGAAAATATGTCAAAAATAGAATATTTGTTTTGAAATGAAAAGAATTTACTCATGAATATCTAAGTAAAATAAGATGCTACATACATAAAAAAATAATAAACTACTTCTTTCTGTTTCTTGATTCTTCATTTGTCTTAATAATGTAAAAGCATCCACACTGTGACATTTATCAACACTTGATTTTATAAACAAATTATTTCACTGTGTGAATACATTTCACTTAGATAATCTTAAATTAATAGTAATATATCATAATTTTGGATGATTTGAGAAATGAGTCTATAAATGTCTGCACACTTCAATTTTTCATGACAAACATACTCATTTCTTCTTGGTGTCTACACAGTAGGATAGATCATATAAACAATTACTTGAGGAAAAAAACCACAAAGTTTTTCTATACTTCTGCTGTAGTCTAAATTTCCATAAAATGAATGAAAATGTATTCAGAATAGGTCTGACAAAATCAACCAACCAATCAATCAGCCAACTTACTAAATTTATCAACTAATTACAGAGATAAATCTTTAACTTTTAACATTTTTAACTTTTTCATCTTATTTTATACTTCCACATATTCTTGACTCTTTCCTGTCATCTTTTTTGCTTCTCCCCTTCATTCCTTATTTTCCAAATAAGGAATTCAAGTATTCTGTAACAAAAGTTCATGAATGGAGCTGACCATTTGGGTCAAGGTACATGCTGGAATAACACTCAGATCTTCCCTTAAAGCCAGAATTTTCATTCCTATTAATCTTGGTTTTCTTCTAGTATTTGCCAGACATAAAAATGTTATGCTTGTTTTCTTCTTCATATTTCTTATTGTAATTGAGGAGTTAGAGTGTGTTTATGAGTAAGGATATTTTTCTTGAACTCTGTGAGGTAACTCTGAAATTAGAAATATTCTTGAAATTCCGTTTACTAATCTTTCTACATTAAACGTATTATTTACGTTTTAGAAAATTAGGTAATGCAACAATGAGAACTCAGTTTTTTCAGTATTTTTAAAATTTACCTATTAGTCTATTTTGAGATGTAGATAACATCAACAGAAATGCTTGTAAGAATATGGTGATCTCAGGAAGGGGGTAGACTCTATTCAAAGACAACTGAAGATGCTGAGATGTTGAAGCTGATGGAACTCTTCAGCCCCCAGATCCAACCTAGACATCATCAGAATCTGTAAGAATGAGTAAAGAGCATGTTTAATAACACACTGTCTACAGGACCATCTTCTGTCCAAAACTGAGGAAGAAACCTAGTCTAGATGTTACAAAATAGATAATTGTCCCTGACAGTGCATAGCCATAATACCTAAGATATTCAGAGGCTTGAACTTATAAAATTTCTACTATTCTAATTACAATACTGTTCAGTTGAAGCTTTAGTTTCAATCCATAATTGTCATCTCCTTGTCCGACGAATCTAAATACACTTAACAGTTCTTTTGCCCATATAGATGCATGCCTCAAGATATGCTTCCCAATATAATGGAGACTTCAGCCTCATCACTACTAATTGCCATTTCCAATTAGAACCCTAATTGATTCTCAGAACACAGACAAAAAGCTTTGACCCTCAAGGACGATTTTTCTTGTGATGGACACAGGTCCATTTTTTGTTAAAGGTTCTTATAAACCTGCCCAAATTCAAAATTATCTGGCAATCAAATACAAATAAGAAAGTAGACATCTTAATGCAATGATATAAACAGGTAATTCTTTAATAAAATTGTTTACATCTTATTGATACTGACTTTGTAATAGAATCCAATCTAGAAACAAGAATCGACCAATGGGAAGAACACAAAATACCAATGGAAAGGGTATAGGAATGTTTAAACTTGTAAAACCTCATGTGCTCTCACGAACTGATATCCATAGTCTTCCCAAAGTTAGGATTTTAAAGAAACTTTTTAGAGAAAACTTAGAAACAAAGGTTAAAATCACTTTTCAAAGTGTCCCTCTTTTCTTCTTGGAAATTCAAATAGTAACCTGTTAGTTAGAGCTGCTCAGTTCCTGAAGATGAAACAAAGGCAACTTAATCCCCTGCCATTAAGTTACTGGTGTTAATTGACTAAGCCAACAGCTTTTAACTCTAAGAATAGACAAGAAAAATTTTAGGACTTTAAAAGCCTTATAAATAAGCATTCAGTATAGTTAGAAAGCTAGAACATTTGGGGAACATCGGTCTTCAAAGCTACACCTGTATCCCACTCTGTGTCTCTCTTCAACCCATTTCAGGATGAGAGGACCCCCAGCAGAAGACCCCTTAGTGATTTTACATGGGCAATTACAATGAATACTAGTTTGGAAAGACCTGTGACCATCATTCTGTGTTCCAGTGACCAACGATTCTGAACTTTGTGTCAGTTACTCTCTGAGGACTAAGATACTATCACAAGGAAAGAATCAACAGGAGCAGAAAGAAGCCTTGGGCCAAAACAGTCCGCCCCTTCTGAGTTATGTCTACCCAACTTCCCTTAGATTACATGATATGGACTTATATCCTCATTCTCTGTCACATTTCTTCCCTACATATTTTCATATCTATATCTCTGAAATGTCCTCTGCTTGTTAAATGTCACACAGAGAAAAATTACTATGCTGGTTATGCTCTCTGTAAAATATTTGTTCATGAAGAAGTCATAAAAAATATCCTTCACCTTCTAGGCCACTGACCAACTTTCAGGAGCTACTTTCTGCCTTGCAGAAATACCACAACTCAGAAACCCTAGGCACAAGGAGGCATTTCCCCTGTAATGGCCAATAAATTGTATCTTAGCACTGAGATTGAAGCTTAGGAAACAAAAAACACTACAATCATTGTTGAGTGCTAGTCATTTAAGATGTCCACATAAGCCCCTCACCTGGTCCTTTTGGCTGGGGCAGATAGCTAGCTGGTCTGCTCCTGTGGAGACACTATATCCTGAGCCATCCTAGAGAAGCCACTGCACTCAGAGCAGCAGGTAAGAACCCCTCCCCCACAGGCACACACACTCCCTATGCACCAGAGTTACAACTGGGAGCCAGGGGTGCTCAGGACTCATCAACAACCCAAACCCTGCCCCTCCAGAATATCATTTCCCTTCCACCTTTCACCTGTTTTTTTTTGGCTGAGCCAGACACCTAGCTGGTCTGCTTATGTGGAGACACCATATCCTGAGCCATCCTAGAGGAGCTACTACACTCAGAACAGTGGGTAAGAACCGCCTCCCACTACCCTATGCAACAGAATTACAACTGGGAGCCAGGGGCACTCAGGACCCATCAACAACGCAAACCCCAGCCCTCCGGAATACCACTTCCTTTCCACACCTTGCCTGGTCCTTTTGGCTGCGGCATACACCTAACTGGTCTGCTCCTGTAGACATCATATCCTGAGCCATTCTAGAGGAGCCACTGCACTCAGAACAGGGGGTAAGAACCCCCTCCCACTACCCTATGCAACAGAGTTACAACTGAGAACCAGAGCACTCAGGACCCATTAGCCACCCAAACCCCGCTCCTCCAGAACACCACTTCCCTTCCACTCCTTGCCTGGTCCTATTGGCTGGGGCAGACACCTAGCTGGTCTGCTCCTGTGGAGACACTATATCTTGAGCCATCCTAGAAGAGCCACTGCCCTCAGAGTAGTGGACACCATAACCTGAGCCATTCTAGAGGAGTCACTCCACTCAGACCAGTGAACACCTAGCTGGTCTTCTCCTGTTAAGACACCATATCCTGAACCATCCTAGAGGAACCACTGCAATCAGAGCAGCAGGATTTCAGGATCCCAGAGGAAGCCTGAATCCCAGGAGTTCTTCCACCCAGGAGCTTAGGATCACAAGATCACAGAGACAACTGGATTCTGAGGACTTCTGACACAAGCAAGATAACTGTAAAGACAGACTCCAGTCAGACACTGTGAGTGTAGGTAGCACTACAGTTAATGAGATGATGAAAGGCAAGCACAAGAACATAAGCAATAGAAACTAGTTACTTGGCATCATCAGAACCTAGTTCTCCTACCATAGTAAGTCCTGAACACCCCATCACACCGGAAAAGCAGTATTCAGAATTAAAATCACTTCTCATGATGATGATAGAGGACACAAACAACTCCCTTAAAGAAGTACAAGAGAACACAGGTGAACAGGTAGAAACCCTTAAAGATGAAACACAAAAATCCCTTTAAAAACTGCAAGAAAACACAATGAAGGAATTAAACAAAACCATCCAGGATCTAAAAATGGAGGAAGAAACAATAAGAAAATCTCAAAGGGAGACTACACAAGAGATAGGAAACCTCAGAAAGAGATCAGGAGTCATAGACCCAAGCATCACCAACAGAATACAAGAGATAGAAGAGAAACTCTCATGTGCAGAAGATACCATGGAAAACATTGATGCAACTGTCAAAGAAAATGCAAAATGCAAAAAGCTCCTAACCCAATACATCCAGGAAATACAGGACACTATCCAAACCTAAGGATAATAGATATAGATGAGAGTGAAGTTTTCCAACTTAAAGGGCCAGTAAATATCTTCAACAAAATTATAGAGGAAAACTTCCCTAACCCAAAGAATGAGATGCCCATAAACATACAAGAAGCCTACTGAATGCCAAATAGACTAGACCAGAAAAGAAATACATCCCATCACATAATAATCAAAACATCAAATGCAAAAAACAAAGAAACAATACTAAAAGCAGTAAGGGAAAAAGGTCAAGTAACATATAAAGGTAGACTTAT
The DNA here is from genome assembly GCF_004785775.1 of Grammomys surdaster. NCBI lineage: Eukaryota > Metazoa > Chordata > Mammalia > Rodentia > Muridae > Grammomys > Grammomys surdaster. Next base: position 170,213 of record NW_021604833.1, read on the forward strand.
AAGAATTAGACCAGATTCTCACCAGAGATTATAAAAGCCAGAAGAACCTGGACTAATATCATACAGACCCTAAGAGAACACATATGCTAGCCCAGACTACTGTACCCAGCAAAACTCTGAATCACTATAGATGGAGAAACCAAGATATTTGATAACAAAAACAAAGTTTCACAATATCTTCCCACAAAACCCAGCACTTCAAAGGATAATTGATAAAAAACTCCAACACAAGCAAAGAAACTATAACCTAGAAAAAGCAAGAAAGTAATCTTCCAATAACCCCAAAAGAAGATGGCTACACAAACACAATTCTTCCTCTAGTAATAAAAATAACAGGAAGTAACAATCATTTTTCCTTAAAATCTCTTAACATCAATGGACTCAATTCTCCAATAAAAAGACATAGACTATCAGACTGGATACAGAAACAGGACCCAGAATTTTGATGCATTCAAGAAACACATTTCAGTGACAAAGACAGAGTCTACCTCAGAGTAAAAGGATGGCAAACAGTCTTCCAAGCAAATGGTCCCAAGAAACATGCTTGAGTAGCCAATCTAATATCAAATAAAATTGAGTTTCAACCAAAAGTAATCAAAAAAGATAAGGAAGGACACTTCATAGTCATCAAAGGAAAAATTTACCAAGATGAACTCTCAATTCTGAATATCTATGCTGCACATGCAAGGGCACCCACATACATAAAAGAAACTTTACTAAAGCTCAAAACACACATTGCACCTCACACAATAATACTGGGAAATTTCAACATGCCCCTCTTATCAATGGAAACAGAAACTAAACAGAGACACAATGAAACTAACAGAAGCTATGAACCAAATGGATTTATCTGATATCTATAGAACACTTCATCATAAAACAAAAGAATATAACTTTTTCTCAGCACCTCATGGTACCTTCTCCAAAATAGACCATATAATTGGTCACATAACAGTCCCTCAACAGATACAAAAAGATTGAAATAATCCCGGGCATCCTATCAGTTCACCATGGACTAAGGCTGGTCTTTAATAATGACAAAACCAGTGGAAAACCCACATGCACGTGGAAACTGGAAAATGTTCTACTCAATGTTGACTTGGTCAAGGAAGAATTGAAGAAAGAAATTAAAGACTTTTTAGAACTTAATGAAAATGAGGACATACCATACCAAAACTTGTGGGACTCCATGAAAGCAGTGCTAAGAGAAAAACTCATAGCTCTAAGTGCCTACAAAAAGAAACTAGAGAGAGCATTACTAGCAACTTGACAGAACACCAGAAACCTCTAGGACAAAAAAAGCAAAAACACTCAAGAGGAGTAGATGGCAGGAAATAATCAAACTCAGGGCTGAAATCAACCAAGTAGAAACTGAAAGAACTATAAAAAATATTAACAAGACCAGCAGCTGGTTCTTTGAGAAAATCAACAAGAAAGATAAACCCTTAGCCAGACTAACCAGAGGGCACAGAGACAATATCCAAATTAGTAAAGTCAGTACAGGAAAGGAAGACATAACAACAAAAACTTAGGAAATTTTAAAAATCATCAGATCCTACTACAAAAGCCTATGCTAAACAAAACTGGAAACTCTGGATGAAATGGACAATTTCCTAGACAGATACTATGTGCCAAAGTTAACTCAGGAGCAAATAAACCATCTAAACAGTCCCATAACCCCTAAGGGAATAGCAGCAGTTATTAAAAGTTTCCCCACCAAAAGAAGCCCAGGACCAGATGGTTTTAGTGCAGTACTCTATCAGACCTTCAAGGAAGACCTAATACAAATTCTCTTCAAACTATTCCACAAAATAGAAACAGAAGGAACATCACCCAGTTCATTCTATGAAGCTATAATCACACTCATACCCAAACTTCACAAAGACCCAACAAAGAAAGAGGACTTCAGTCCGATCTCCCTTATGAATACCGATGCAAAAATACTCAATAAAATTCTAGCAAACCAAATCTAAGAACACATCAAAACAATCATCCATCATGATCAAGTAGGCTTTATCCCAGGAATGCAGGGATGGTTCAGTATTTGAAAATCCATCAATGTAATCCACTATATAAACAAACTCAAAGAAAAAAAAACACATGATCATCTCACTAGATGCTGAGAAAGCATTTGACAAAATTCAATATTCCTTCATGATAAAAGTATTGTAAAGATCAGGAATTCAAGTCCCACACCTAAACATAGTAAAACCAATATACAGCAAACCAGTAGCAACGTCAAATTAAATGGTGAGAACCTTGAAACAATCACACTAAGATCAGCAATCTACAGATTCAATGATATCCCCATTAAAATCCCAACTCAATTCTTCCTAGAGTTAGAAAGAGAAATTCTCAAATTCATTTGCAATAAAAAAAAATGCAAGGATAGTGAAAACTATTCTCAACATAAAAAAAAACTTCTGAAGGAATCATCATCCCTGACCTCAAGCTGTACTACAGAGTAATAGTGATAGAAACTGTGTAATATTGGTATAGAGACAGGTAGGAAGCTCAATGTAATAGAATTGAAGACACAGAAATGAACCCACACACCTTTGGTCATTTGATCTTTGACAAAGGACCTAAAACTCTCCAGTGGGAGAAGGACAGCAATTTCAACAAATGGTGCTGGAACAACATGTAGAAAAATGCAAATGAATCCAGTCTTATCTCTTTGTAGAAAGCTCAAGTCCAAGTGGATAAAGAACCTCCACATACAACCAGACACATTGAAACTAATAGAAGAGAAGGTGGCAAGAACCTCAAATACTCTGGCACAGGGGAAAGCTTCCTGAACAGAACACCAATGGCTTATGCTCTAAGATCAAGAATTGACAAATGGGACTTCATAAAATTACAAAGTTTCTGTAAGGCAAAGGACACTGTCAATAGGACAAAATGGCCACCACCAGATTGGGAAAAGATCTTTACCAATCCCACATCTGTTAGAGGGCTAATATCCAATATATACAAAGAACTCAAGAAATTAGACTCTAGATAACCAAATGACCCTATTAAAAATGGGGTATAGAGCTTAACAAAGAATTCTCAACTGAGGAAATGGGAATGGCCAAGAAGCACCTAAAGAATTGTTCAGCATCCTTAGTCATTAGGGAAACACAAATCTAAACAATCCTGAGATTCCATCTCACATCAGTCAGAATGGCTAAGATCAAAAACTTCGGTGATAGTAGATGCTGGCAAGGATGTGGAGATAGAGGAACACTCACTGCTGCATTGTTGATGGGATTGCAAGATGGTGCAACCCCTTTGGAAATCAGTCTGGGGTTCCTTAGAAAATTGGATATAACATTACCTGAGGACCCAGCTATACCACTCCTGGGCATATACTCAGATGCTCTAACATATAACAAGGACATATGCTCCACTATGTTCATAGCAGCCTTATTTATAATAGCCAGAAGCTGGAAAGAACCCAGATGTCCTTCAACAGAGGAATAGATACAAAAAATGTGGTACATTTACACAATGAAATATTACTCAGCTATTAAAAAAAATGAATTCGAGAAATTCTTATGTAAATGGATGGAATTAGAAAGTATCATCGTGAGTGAGGTAGCCCAATCATAAAAGAACACACATGGTACTTACTCACTGATTATAGGACATTAGCCCAGAAGCTTGAAATACCCAAGATTCAACTCACAGGCCAGAAGAAGCTCATCAAGAAGGAAGACCAATGGAGTCGCTTTGGTCCCTCTTAGAAAAAGTAATAAAATACTCATGGGAGCAAATATGGAAACAAAGTGTGGGGCAGAAACTGAAGGAGGAGCTGTCTGGAAACCATTCTATCTGGGTATCCATCCCATGTGCAGTTACCAAAAGTAGATGCTGATGCGGATGTCAGGAAGTGCATGCTGACAGAAGCCTTATAAAGTTGTGTCCTTAGAGGTGTGCCAGAATTTGACATATTCAGAGGCAGATGCTATAGCTAACCATTGAACTGATCAATGTGTTCCCAATGAAGGAGTTAGAGTGAAAGCTGAAGGAGCTGAAAGGGTTTGCAGCCCCATGAGGAGAGCAACAATACCAACCAACCAGAGCTCCTAGGGTCTAAACCATCAGCCTGGAAGCACTTAGGGTGGGACCTATGGCTCCAGTTGTATATGTAATGGAGGATGGCGCTGTCAGGCATAGGGGCGAGAGGAGATCATTGATCCCATGAAGGCTGGACGCCGTGGGGTGGGGGGAATTCGAGGGTGGGGAGGTAGGAGTTGGGGAGTAGCTGGGGGAACATCCTCAGAGAAGCAGGAGGAGGGACGATGGGATAAGGGATTCCTGGGCAGGGTGGGGCATGTGGCATCTGACATGTAAATAAAATATCCAATAAAAAAAGATGTCCAAATAAGACTTTTTCCTTGAATATTTACAGTTTATCACAGTGTCTTTCCTTGTAATATCATATGGATATAAACAGATATTTCACCAAAGCAGAAAGAATTGTACAGACATGGTGCAGCTTCCACTGGGAAATCTTTTCCAGCAAAGACACTTTGGAAGAATGCATGCTTGACCTACATCTGCTATGAAGTCATTCATCTATGGCAAGCTGGGTGATGGCACTGAGGAAGGTTCAAAATATCCTTGTGATCTTTTGCTATGGATGACATACAAGTCTTTGTGAGCCCAACTACAAATTGAAAGTTCAATGGCAATATATGGTCTCACAGCCTCTTGTAGAGAAGTATGAAACCACAGGCAAGACAACTCTTCTTGGAAGCACAGAAGTGATTCTACAGGCCATTCCTAAAGATACTATTACTTTTAAATTTTCATTAGACAGTAACTTTTCGGTATTAGGTTGGGGCTTATTTAGCAGTTCATCAAGAATAACTTGGGTTTAGCTCATTAGCATTTCATAGATAAGTCCTTAGCTTGTCTTATATCTAAGTTGCTGATAGCCTGCCTTGAACTTGCTTCTGAGGCCTACATTTCAACTCTATCAGATTATTTTGCTGAGTATGTTAGTCTTGGTTGGCATCTCTGAACACTTAGAACTTGGAACCCTATGTCTTTTAAATGTACTTGAAAATTAACATGTTATTCTTGAGTTTGTTCAAATTTGTGATTTGTTTTCTGTATATTCAGTGTTTTAACTATAATATGACATATTTATTTTCCATTCTAGTTCTATCTACTTGGCAGTCTGTGTACTTCTTATCTATTAGTCAGTATATGTTTTCTTAGTTTAGGGTGTTTGGAGAAGTTTTCTTCTATAGTTTTGGTGAAGATTTTGTGTATACCATTCATCTGGCATTCTTTTTCCTTCTTCCATGGGTTTCCTGTGAGCCTGATGTGTCCCTGTGCTGCACAACCTCACCAAAAATGTCTACCAGTTAATCATTGGCTGGTTCCTGTGTTTAAATCCATTATGCATATCTGGTGCATAACTGTTTTAAAGGATATTGTTTTCTATAATATATGTGTCTGTAGTGTACATTTCAGTAATACATAAAAATTAAAAATCTGTATATGGATGATGCAACCAACTACTCGTGTCACGCTAATCAAAACACTAAATAAACCTTCAACAATGAAAAATGAATGGAAATTAGAAATAAAATGGACAAGCATTGAAGGAATCTGGAGAATCATAAAGACTTCAGTGACCCTAAGAATTCCACTGGAGAATTCCTACAGCTGATTTCACCTTCAGCAAAGTAACTAGATACAAATCTAACACAAAAAGTCAGTACTAGTTAAATATGCAAATGGTAAATGTAGTGAGAAAAAAAATATGGAAACAACACATTTCACACTAGCATCAAATAATATAAAATATATTGTAATACATTTAACCAAACAAGTGAAAGTCTTTTATAATTAAAACTTCAAGTGTTTGGAGAAAGATGCTGAAGATGATATAAGAAGATGGAAATATCTTCAAAGGTCATAGATTGGTAGGGTTAACAGTGTAAATGAGCATCCTACCAAAAGAATTCTACAGATTTAATGCAATTTCCACCAAAATTCCAAAAAAGTCTTTACAAACTTTTAAACGACAATTATCAAGTTCATATGGGAAAAAAGGATAGCTAAAATAATCCTACATGATAAAAGAAAGTCTCACCATTCCTAATTCCAAGTTGTACTATAAACTATAGTAATTAAAGCTCCGTAGTGTTGCCATCAATATAGGCAAATTTATCAATAGAATAAAATTTGGAACTCAAACATATACCCACAAAATATGGACACCTTATTTTTGATTAGCCAGAAATCAAAAATCACTGGAAAAAGACAGTATTTGTAACAAATGGAGCTGATCAAACAGGATGGTTGTATGTAGATGAATGGACACAGATTCAGAATTATCACCCTGAAAAAAAAAACCTCATTTCTTAATGGATCAAAAACCTAAATATGAATCTGGATAAACTAAATCTGATAGGAGGGAAAGTGGGGAATAGCCTTGAACATATTGGCACAGGAGACAACTTCCTGAAGAGAACATCAATAGCACAGGCATTAGGATCAACATTTAATAGATAGGACCTAAAAGACCATGAAAACACAAAAGAGTTCAATAAAATGATTAAAACAGTTCAGGACATTTCAGTAGAATTAAGCTAAGAAATAGATTTACTGAAAAGTATCTTCAAAACTTGAAATGAAATGATCAGGATATTAAATAAAAACCTCAGACTTAATCCTCATTAACAGACAAGACACTAAAGAGAGAACTTCTGATCTTAAAGAAAAGACGCCAGAAATGGATTGCTCAGTCAAAGACAGTATTAAAATTTTAAAATCCAGACACAAAATATCAAGGAAATCTGAGACACTCTGACAGGGCACAACCTATGAATAGCAAGTATTAGAGGAAGGAGAACAATGTCAGATCAAAGACACAGCTGATATTTTTAACAAAATCATCAAAGAAAAAGATTTCTAATCTGAAAAAAATGGGTGCTTATAAAGAAACAAGAATCAAGAATCATACAGGAAAAAATTAACTCCAAGAGAGTTTTTTTTTCTTTTTTGGAAATGAGGCTGTTAATTGTATTTTATTTTGGCTATTTTGTTTGGTTTGGTTTTGGGGTTTTGATTTGGTTGTTTTGATTTTGTTGTATTTTTATTTTGCAGAGAGGTAGATCTTGAAATTGTATAGAATGGTACAGAAGATCTGAGAGAAATTGGAGAAGAGGAAGAACATTATCAAAATATATTCTATGAAAAAAATGGAAAAATTTCACAGCAGTTGCTATTAAAAATACAGAAAAAAATACAGAAGTCTCAATAAGACAATAAAACAATTAAATATTTAAGAGAAAATTCAACAGCTGTGTCTGCCATACAATTTGACCAGAATATAGGAAGAGATAAAAGAGGAGGTTTTAAAACAATAAACCAAGAAGGCAGATCAAATATATACATACAGTCTAAATACTATATATTCTAGATTTTGGGTCAAACTGTATTGGTGTTACAAGAAAATGGCTTTCTTTTTTTCTTTCTCTGCACCTTGACATATCAAAGAAATTGACAATCTTTGAAAAGTCACACAAAATATAATCCAATATCCCTCTGAAATGACTCTAAGGTCTCCTTCCTGAATTCTTTCTCATGTTGTCTTGTTGTGTGGCAGTCACCAGAGAAAACTACTTGAACATGGATTTAAGCCAAAGAAAATCTTTATTAACCAGCCATACACTGAGTCCCAATATTCAGGATCCCAATGTAGCTACAAGCCTTTCTCTAGGTGAACTCTTAAGCACAAAGACCATGTCTTGAGTCTACAAACTTAAATTAAAAATACTTAGCCAGAAACAGAACTGCGGGAGCTAAAAATCGAAGCTAGTACATTCACAGATTTTCTACGAACTATGGACTTTGATGCATTAGAATTCTGTTTTAGTTTCAGCAGGTGGTGCTGTCTGCACGATGAGTTTTACAGCCTGAATGATACCTCCATGTGGAGTAAATTGTGTTAAGTTCTTGAAGTCTACTAAGGTCTGGGATCCGGTTACACTCTAGGGAGTCTGGTAAGATAAGCTAGAAGAATGCTTCTACTGCACTCTTCAGTGCTTCTCCAGCCTTTACTTCTAGCTACCCCATTGAGGAAGCAGAACAAACAGTTGATGGAGAATTGGAGAGAGATTTGTCACTTAACATCAATTCCACCCACCCTCAAGTCTTTATTGAACAATAAAGTTTGGAGCTTCTATTTCACCCAAAATGAGTGAATTTTTGTTTGCTTCTTTGTTTGTTGGTTGGTGCATACTTGTTGAAACTTGGTAATGGTGGTTTCTCAATAAACCAAATGTATATATACATATGTAAGTATAAATGTGTGTATATAAGTATGTATGAACACTTTTTGAGTTTATGAGATAGATGACAGGATCCAACTAAACTCAAAATGTGTGTGTGTGTGTGTGTGTGTGTGTGTGTGTGTGTGTCTGTGCGCGCGCGCATGCGCACATATTGCTTATGTAAAATAATTTAATTCTTTTCCTTTCTTATCTATTTGGTTCATAAAAGGTTAACGGATTTCAGGCCTCTCACCTGTCCAGTGAGGGGTTGCTGAGATTTGAGCAAGAAAGAAAAGAAACTAGCACTTATTGCCACAAAATATCAAGAGAAAGTTACAAAGAAAGAAACTAGCACTTATTAATTAAAGAAAAAATATTAAGGTTTTAAGGCCTTAATCATCAGTCTTTAAACTTCATCCAACTAAGTGTTCCTTCTCAGCCAATTCCCAGCTGGAGCAGGCCTCCAGCAAATTTTGACTGTGAAAAACTCTAAGTTTAGTTACATGATTGTCACTAGAGCATAACAGATTGTTCTTTCGCTTTCTCTTAATTCACAGTCTAAAAGGCCTTGCCACTATTAAGTAATATAAAGCCAGCCTCTGAGTTCTTATTTTTCTCAACTGTTTTACTAGTATATAGAAATCTCTACTTCTGTTTGTCCTGCTTAATAATTCCTCAGATGCTGGGCAGTGGTGGCGCACGCCTTTAATCCCAGCACTTGGGAGGCAGAGGCAAGAGAATTTCTGAGTTCGAGGCCAGCCTGGTCTACAGAGTAAGTTCCAGGACAGCCAAGACTACACAGAGAAACTCTGTCTTGAAAATACAAAAAAAAAAATTCCCCAGACAATACCCCTATTTAGGGGAGGGATTTATGGTCCAAGGCCCAGGTTCTATGTTACTGACTGCTTTTGGTGGAGAGTAATACCAACACCTCAGTATGGATAGATGGACAGTGGGTTAAGGAAAATATCTACTTCATTCATCATGCATCTCAAATACTCATTCCATTTCTTACACCAAAAACAATATCACAAAAAAATATGAAGTCAAGTATGAGCTTATTCCATAGTCAAAGGTTTAAAAAACAAGGGTTGTTAATTGCACATTCCAGTCTATACAACACCATCCCATCCTCAGTGTTAGGGAAGACTCTAACAAATGAAAGTGAGTCTGGGATCTCTAATTAAGATTACATAGGTCCTACTCCATCATGTCTAACCATTATACCTTCCATACACATTTCCCTAGATATGAGTTATTACTCACTTTTAGACTTTGTAGATGCTTTGTTTTATACTAAATGCCACTCAAATTTGCATATGAAGACACCCCACCCCTAGCCCTGGAAAAGTTATATTTGGCTTCCTCCAAGGCTATTCTTGAAGACCACAACTTACTTTGCTTAACTCAAATACCTCAAATCCTATATAGTGAAAATATGAATTTACTACTTCATCTCTGATACTATGTAAGAGACTTACATTCAGATAATTGACAAATATATCAGAAATGGAGGAGGACTAACCTGAAGCTTCACAGGGATAAAATTCTACTCTTCTACCAGTTACTGTGCTATGATTATTCCATTCAATGACTACATGACAGACATTTATAAGCATTATAATAGCTGTCACAAGCCTGTCTGTATCACAGTCAATATGACAAATGTTCACAAATAAAATCAGCTGCTCATGGTCACAGTTCATTGAAGCCTGGGCCACTGTTCAGAAAATTCTCTGCTCTGTGCCTGTAGAGTAATAATCATGGAACTTGGAAAACAAAAACATCTTGGCTACTGAAAGTATCCTTTCAGACATACTTACTATATGGTTGGACCAAATCATGGAGGAACCACACAGAGACATAGAGCACCATTTAATTAAAGGGAATGCCTACTGCTTTAAATTTTCATGGGTGGTCTCCAGGTTCTGGATTCATTGCTTCAATCCTTACTGTACTTGGTCCATGACACTCTTAAGAGAACAATAGTCCTGCTAGTTTTCCCTGAACTGACTCTTGGACACACAAGGATACTGAGAACCACATATTACTATCATAACTCACAGGAGACAGCTTAAAATCCTGAGACAATGCAGAAGCCAATGCTCATAAATGATCAGCTTTCCTTGGTCATATCTAGAGATACTCAGTATCTTCTGACTGTAGGAAAACAGTATTCCTTAGAGGAATATAGCCTGGCATGGGGATCACTGAACACAGTGGATATATAGAAAATCAAGAAATGTATGATTTAGAAGTGATTTTTTCCAAGATAGCCTATAGGTTGGCCTATTTTTCTAAAAGAAAGGAAATGTCAAAAGACCTTAACCAAAAATATTTCAAGATTACAAGAAAGGCTACAACCCACTAGATAAATCCTACAAAACTCTACCTCAAAGTTTGGTTGGGAAAGAGCTTGCACACAGACTCAACAGTGCCTGCAAGTATATGTAGCCAATGACCCAGCATCTTTATTGAGACTGCTTACTCTAGAATTGTACAGACTGTCTAGAAAACTCTCTCTATGCAATATGCCTTCACTACCTATTTCATGCTCTCTTGAACCCTCCTTGTCTTGTCTATGTAAAGGCAACCTTCTTCTTCGAGGGTTACTGTACAAAGTCAAGAGCTGTACACAGCCTTTTCTATTGTAATTGAGTAAATCAAGTCCAATAAGGATCTTTGCGATTTTAGGAGGTCTCTTCAGACAGCGAAATGAGGGATTTCTTCAGATTAGTGATGTCAATCTCTAGCTGTTTGATGTTCTTGTCAGTGGCCCTTCAAAGGTCTGGGTAGTATAAGTTCAGAGGCCAGCATCTGGATTAGAACTTCTAACAGCAGACATCATGGTGATTCATTTTTACCTGGAAAGGAAAAAGAAGGGGATTCTCAGGGAGATTTCTCTTCCCTGGATGTAAATTGTTATTCATCGTATTTATGGTTTGGCCAGGGTTTGTGGGGGTATCTATTTTTTTCATTAATCTTTTTGGTAGCCGGTTAGTTGTGCCTTCTGTGGTATCAAACAGGCATATCAATCCTCGGCCCCATAAGGGAACTGGGTCTGGGCCATTCCCTTTAAGGGTAAGAAGGTCCTTTCCCATATCTGTGGCAAAGTTTTGTTGGTCTCGGTGGTGCCAGAGGCAGTCGGCAGCAGATTTGCCATCAGCTTTCAGCTTTTGAGAGATAAAAGTGAACAAGGCATGATGGAGAGTATTTCAGGAGGACTTCTTCTGAGGGAGTACCGTTCCCCCTCTTTTGTTTTAAAGCCAATTTTTCAGAGTTCTTGTAAAATCAGGGCAGAAGTCCCAACAGTCACTCCTTCCACACTCAGAGAGTCATGAAGACCCTATTTAAGGATATATAAATCTATATTAATAATCTTTTGTCAAAGGACTGTTATAGCACCGCCGACAACTAATCAGACTATATAATATATCAATTAGTAATAGCTTCTTCTACTTTTTGTGAGATTACCTCTCTTTTGTCAATTAATTGTTGAGGAAAAGTAGGATTTACCTTTCTCTTGAGAATATTGAACAGAGACTTAAATTCTTTTGTGGAGAGCTTAAAATAGGATCTTCGCCAATTAGCAACTCCTAGACCCTTTGGAAAATAATTTAAAATAAGTAAACTCTCTCCCTCTCTTTTTTTTTTACACCCTTCATCTGTGTGGTTTGTTTTTATTGGATATTATACATATTTAACTTTCAATGTTATCTCCTCTCCCATTCTCCCTCAAAACACCTTATCCCATACCCCCTCCTCCTAATTTTGTTAGGGTGTGCTCCAAACAACCTCCTAGTCCCATCTCCCTGCTCTTGAATTCCCACACAGTAGGGGATCCAAACTTTCACTGAAGTCTAACAAGGTCACCCTCAATTCCCTATACAGGTGCATGAGTCCCTCCCTTTGTGCTCTCTGGCTGGCAGTTGAGACTTTGGGAGCTCTGGTTGAAACTTTTGGTACTCTTTCTAGAAAGGACCAACGCAATCATACTTTGGTCTTCCTTCTTCTATGTGAGTTTTATGTGGTCTATACGTAGTTTCTTAGAAATTGTGAGCTTTTGGGCTAATACCCACTTATCAGTGAGTGCATACCATGTATGTTCTTTTGAGATTGGGTCACTTCACTCAAGATGATAATTTCCAGCTCCATCCATTTGTCTAAGAATTTCATGAACTCATTCTTTTTAATAGCTGAGTAGTACTCCATTGTATAAATGTACCATATTTTCTGCATCCATTCTTCTGTTGAAGGGCATCTGGGTTCTTTCCAACTTATGGCTATTACAAATAAGGCTGCTATGAACACGGTGGACCAAGTGTCCCTGTTGTATATTGAAACGTCTTTTGGGTATATGCCCAGGAGTGGTATAGCTGGGTCCTCAGGTAACACTATGTTCAATTTTCTGAGACACCGCCAGACTGCTTTCCATAGTGGTTGTACCAGTTTACAAACCCACCAACAGTGGAGGAGTGTTCCTCTTTCTCCACATCCTCGCCAACATGTGCTGTCACCTGTGTTTTTGATCTTAGCCATTCTGACTGGTGTGAGGTGGAATCTCAGTGTTGTTTTCATTTGCATTTCCCTGATGACTAGAGATGCTGAACACTTCTTTAGGTGCTTCTCAACCATAAAGCTTCATCAGTTGAGAATTCTTTGCTCAGCTCTGTGCTCCATTTTTTAATAGGGTTCTTTGATTATCTAGAGTCTAATTTCTTCAGTTCTTTGTTTACCTTGGATATTAGCTCTTTATCAGATGTAAGGTTGATGAAGATCTTTTCCCAATCTGTTGGTTGCCGCTCTATCCTATTGACTGTGTCCTTTGCTTTACAGAAGCTTTGCAGTTTTACGAGGTCCCATTTGTCAATTCTTGGTCTTAGAACACCGGCCATTGGTGTTCTGTTCAGGAACTTTTCTCCTGTGCCTATGTGTTCCAGGCTATTCCCCAGTTTCTCTTCTGTTAGTTTCAGTGTGGCTAGTTTTAGGTGGAGGTCCTTGATCCACTTGGAATTGAGCTTTGTACAAGGAGATAAGTATGGATCAATTTGCATTTTTCTACATGCTGACCTCCAGTTGGACCAGCACCATTTGTTGAAAATGCTGTCTTTTTTCCACTCGCTGGTTTTAGCTCCTTTGTCAAAGATCAAGTGACCATAGGTATGGGGTTCATTTCTGAGACTTCTATTCTATTCTATTGAACCTCCCGCTTGTCTCTGTTCCAATACCACACAGTTTTTACCACTATTGCTTTGTAGTACAGCTTGAAGTCAGGGATGGTGATTCCTCCAGAAGTTCTTTTATTGCTGAGACTAGTTTTCGCTATTCTGGGTTTTTTGTTATTCCAAATGATTTTTAAGATTGCTCTTTCTATCTCTGTGAAGAATTTGTGGGAATTTTGATGGGGATTGCATTAAATCTGTAGATGGCTTTTGGCAAAATAGCCATTTTTACTATATTAATCCTTCCAATCCATGAGCATGGGAGATCTTTCCATCTTCTGAGATCTGCTTCCATTTCTTTCTTCAGGGGCATGAAGTTCTTGCCATACATGTCTTTTACTTGCTTGGTTAGGTTCACACCCAGGTATTTTACATTATCTGTGTCTATTGTGAAGGCTGTCATTTCCATAATTTCTTTCTCAGCCAGTTTATCTTTTGAGTAGAGGAAGGTTACTGATTTATTTGAGTTGATTTTACAACCAGCCATTTTGCTGAAGTTCTTTATCAGGTTTAGGAGTTCTCTGGTGGAAATTCTGGGGTCACTTAAGTATACTATCATATCATCTGCAACTAGTGAGATTTTGACTTCTTCCTTTCCTATTTGTATTTCTTTGACTTCTTTTTGTTGTCTAATTGCTCTCACTAGGACTTCTAGTACATATTGAATAGGTAAGGAGAGAGTGGACAGCCTTGTCTAGTCTCTGATCTCAGTGGAATTGCTTCAAGTTTCTCTCCATTTAGTGTGATGTTGGCTACTGGTTTTCTGTATTTTGCTTTTACTATGTGTAGATATGAACCTTGAATTCCTGATCTTTCCAAGACTTTTACCATGAAGGAGTGTTGAATTTTGTCAAATACTTTCTCAGCATCTAGTGAGATGAACATGTGGTTTTTTTCTTTGAGTTTGTTTATATAGTGGATTACATTGGTGGATTTCCGTATATTGAACCAACCCTACATTCCTGGGATAAAGCCTACTTGATCATGATGGATGATTGTTTTGATGTGTTCTTGGATTTGTTTCGCTAAAATTTTATTGAGTAATTTTGCATCAATGTTCATAAAGGATATTGGTCTGAAGTTTTCTTTCATTGTTGGGTCTTTGTGTGGTTTAGGTATGAGCATAATTGTGTCTTTATAGAATGAATTGGATAGTGTACCTTCTGTTTCTATTTTGTGGAATAGTTTGAAGAGAATTGGAATTAGGTCTTCCTTGAAGGTCTGATAGAATTCTGCACTAAAACAGTCTGGTCCCGGACTTTTCTTTGTAGGGAGACTTTTAATGACTTCTTCTATTTCTTTTGGGGTTATAGGACTGTTTAGATGGTTTATCTGGTCCTGATTTAACATTGGTAGCTGCTATTTGTCTAGAAAATTGTCCATTTCATCCAAATTTTCCAATTTTGTTGAGTATAGGCTTTTGTAGTAGGATCTGATGATTTTTTTAAATTTCCGCGGTTTCTGTTGTGTCACCCTTTTCAGTTCTGATTTTATTAATTTGGATGCTGTCTCTCTGCCCTCTGATTAGTCTGACTAAGGGTTTATCTATCTTGTTGATTTTCACAAAGAATCAGCTCCTGGATTAATTAATTCTTTGTATAGTTCTTTTTGTTTCTATTTGGTTGATTTCAGCCCTGAGTTTGATCATTTCCTGCCATCTACTTCTCTTGGGTATATTAGCTTCTTTTTGTTCTAGGTCTGTCATGTGTGTTGTCAAGCTGCTAGTGTATCCTCCCTCCAGTTTCTTTTTGTAGGTTCTTAGAGCTATGAATTTTCCTCTTAGCACTGCTTTCATTGTTTCCCATAGATTTTGGTATGATGTGTCATCATTTTCATTAAATTCTAAAAAGTTTTTAATTTCTTTATTTATTTCTTCCCTTACCAGTTTATCAAGTAGTAGGGTGTTGTTCAGTTTCCATGTGAATGTGGGCTTTCCATTGTCTTTGTCATTTTTGAAGACCAGCCTTAGACCATGGTGATCTGATAGGATGCAGGGAATTATTTCAATTTTTTATATCTGTTGAGGCCTGTCTTGTGCCCAGTTAGATGGTCTATTTTGGAGAAGGTACCATGAGGTGCAGAGAAAAAGTTATATTCTTTTGCTTTAGGGTGAAATGTTCTATAGATATCTGTTAAGTCCATTTGGTTCATAACTTCTGTTAGTTTCACTGTATCTGTATTTAGTTTCTGTTTCCATGATCTATCTATTGCTGAGAGTGGGGTGTTGAAGTCTCCCACTATTATTGTGTGAGGTGCAATGTGTGTTTTGATCTTTAATAAGGTTTCTTTTATGAAAATGGGTACTCTTGTATTTGGTGCATAGATATTTGGAATTGAGAGTTCATGTTGGTTGACTTTTCTTTTGACAAGTATGAAATGTTCTTCCTTATTCTTTTTGATAGCTTTAAGTTGTAAGTTGATTTTATTTGATATTAGAATGGCTACTCCCGCTTGTTTCTTAGGACCGTTTGATTGAAAAATTGTTTCCAACCTTTTACTCTAAGCTAGTGTCTGTCTTTGTCACTGAGGTGGGTTTCCTGTAAGCAGCAAAAAGCTGGGTCCTATTTGCGTATCCAGTCCGTTAGCCTATGCCTTTTTATTGGGGAATTGAGTCCATTGATGTTAAGAGATATTAAGGAGAGGGTGTTGTTGCTTCCTGTCATTTTTGCTAATAGTGGAGACATCATTTGTGTGGTTATCTTCTTTTGGGTTTGATGGAAAAGGATTATTTTCTTGCTCTTTCTAGGGTATGATTGCCCTCCTTCTATTGGAGCTTTCCTGCTATTATCCTTTGTAGAGCTGGATTTGTGGGAAGATACTTTGTAAATTCAGTTTTGTCATGGAATATCTTGGTTTCTCCGTCTATGGTAATTGAGAGTTTTGCTGGGTAAAATAGCCTGGGCTGGCATTTATGCTCTCTTAGGGACTGTATGATATTTGTCGAGGATCTTCTGGCTTTTATAGTATGTGGTGAGAAGTCAGGTATAATTCTGATAGGTTTGCCTTTATATGTTACTTGGCCTTTTTCTCTTACTGCTTTTAAAATTCTTTCTTTGTTTTGTGCATTTTGTGTCTTGATTATTATGTGATGGGAGGTATTGCTTTTTTGATCTAATATGTTTGGTGTTCTGTAGGCTTCTTGTGTGATTATGGGCATCTCCTTCTTTAGGTTAGGGGAGTTTTCCTCAATAATTTTGTTAAAGATATTTACTGGCCCTTTAAGTTGGGAATCTTCACTCTCATCTATACCAATTATCCTTAGGTTTGGTCTTCTCATTGCGTCCTGGATTTCCTGGATATTTTGTGATAAGAACTTTTTGCATTTTGCATTTTCTTTGACAGTTGTGTCAATATTTTCTAAGGTATCTTCTGCACCTGAGATTCTTTCTTCTATCTCTTGTATTCTGTTGGTGATGCTTGTGTCTATGACTCCTGATTTCTTTCTTAGGTTTTCTATCTCCAGGGTAGTCTCCCTTTGTGATTTCTTTATTGTTTCTATTTCCATTTTTATGTCCTGGATGGTTTTGTTCAATTCCTTCATCTGTTTGTTTGTGTTTTCTTGTAATTCTTTAAAGGATTTTTGTGTTTCTTTAAGGACTTCATCCTGTTTTCCTGTGTTCTCCTCAAGTTTCTTGATAGTGTTATTTATTTCCTTCTTATAGTCCTCTAGCATCATCATTAGAATTGATTTTAGATCTGGTTCTTGCTTTCCTGGTGATATGGGGAGTTCAAGACTTTCTAATGTGGGAGAACTAGGTTCTGATGATGGCAAGTACCTTGGGTTGCTGGTGCATGTGTTCTTGAGCTTGCTTTTTGCCATGTAGATCACCTTTGTGCTATCTGTGCTGTCTCTGACTGGAGCCTGTCTTTCCTAGGTTGTGTCAGAACTGTTTGGGATGGGTTTTGCTGCTGGGGTTAGAGCTGAGGCCCAAGATCTGCTCAGTGCTCAGGTGGATATTGGAAGGGGCCCAGGCTCCGGATCAGGAGTGGATTCCTGGGTCCCAGTGGGTCCCAGTTACTCCTTGATTGGGGCAAGTTTTGCCACTTCCTAGCCTAGGATTCTCCTCAGGTTAGAGCTCCTCGGAGCCCAACTTCCTCTGGGTTCTGTGAGATTGAGTGCAGAGCTGACTCCCAGATCTGCTCAGGCCCAGACTGGAAGGAACCGAGCTCTGGGCTTGGAGTGAATTCCTGGGTCCCAGTGGGTCCTGGTTGCTCCCTGTTTGGGGGCAAGTATTGCCACCTCATACCTAAGATACTACTTGGGTTAGAGCTCCTGAGAGCCCTGCTTCCTCTGGTTTCTGTGAGATTGGGTACAGAGCTGCCTCCCGGGATCTGACGAGTGCTCGGGCCCAGACCAGATGAAGCCCGCGCTCTGGGCCAGGAGTGAATTCCTGGGTCCCAGTGGGTCCTGGTTGCTCCCTGTTTGGAGCAAGTGCTGCTTTTTCCTTACCTGGGGTGCTGCCTGAGTTAAAGCTCCTGGGAGTCCCTCTTTCTCTCAGTTTTCTGGGGTTGGGTATGGAGCTGCCTCCTGTGACCTGCTCTGTGCTCGGTTCCAGACTGGAAGTTACCAGGTCTAGTGCTTTTAAGAATTAATATAAATATAAAGGTTCTGTGTCTTTTATTAGGGAATTAAATAATCTAAGATAGGGTAGAAAACCTCAATTGATACTTAGTACAGCATTCCTATACAAGAATCACTATGTTCTTTGATTGAACAAAATCTCTAGAGGACACGTTATCAGACTCACCATTTGGAACAAAATATGATACTCAAATTATGTCCATAGGAAATTGTAATATAGCACAAAAAACAAGGGTTAGTGGGATTGTACCTCTGTCTATGATTGTCAGTTATATGCTAACATGTATCTATTCCTTATCAAGAAATTCATATTTTAAAGAAGCTTGGCTTGTATTCAACCTCTACCAGACATTATGCCTAGGACATGGGTAGGGGTATCTGTTGCTGGGAGGGTAGTGATAATGAAATAGTTGCTTTAAGTAAATTATCTATTACAATTTCCAGGTATTGACATTCCTATCGGTTAATATGGTATAACAAAAACATACCAGAATAACACTTTGATTTGGCAAAAGTTGTCACTCTAGATGTTGAGAGAATCATTTCCCTAACCTCATCCTATGTATTCTCTATGTAGTGAAGGTCACTAGAAACACTCATCCTCTCCAAAGTGAAACCACTGAGAAGCTAAAATAAGAAAACTCTAGGCTCATTTTCTCTTATATACTCTGGATACATTCTAAGATCTACACTAGATACTATACTATAAAGTTGGGACTAAACTATATGTGTGTTGATTTGTGTGTCCCACTATATACACTCAATGTGTATGTGTGTGTGTGCAATAATTTTCCATACATATATGTCTATAGCTATGTTCAGTGCATCTGATAGGTCAGTTCAAACATTGAAACAGAAACAATACAATAGAACAGTGACTCCAGCAGGTTTTATTAAAAAGTCATTGTCTCAGTTCTTGAGGCAATGAAACTTCTGAAAGTGTCATTTGAATAAAAATCATGAAGCTGAAGGTCCAATCATGCTCATGTCTTCAATACAGTCACAGCAAAGATGCTACAAGGATTGAGGTAAGGTAAGGGAGATTTCACAGTGATAGTAGATACAGAAAATCTCATTAAACACACATAAAAGCAAAGATGGAAAATTGACTATAAACAAAGAGCTACCCCTTCTTTCTCTAAGAGCTCCTACATCACACAATGCATGTCTTCATTTATGTGACTTATGAGTTATTTTTGTGACTACAAAAAGTCACTGTATTAATATTCTGCAGCTAATTGCCTAATGGTGGGAACTCTCAAGATGTTACTCATGCCAAGTTAGTAAGGGTATTGATAATGTCATTGCACATACATTGTTTAAACAGCCATTTTTAGGACATATGCCTCATTGGATACTTTATGATCCTCTAGCTCTAGGTCATTCTTCTGTATCTTGCACAATATTCCCTGAGCCTTATGTGAAGGAGTTATGAATACTAAAAGAAGGAGAATGAGCATTCCCAGGGGCAAACTCCTAATCAACTACCCAATACAATGTGATTAGTCCTGAAGTCATGGACACAGGAAGAACAAAAATGGATTCAGCATTCAGCTGATTTTATTATATATTGATGAATATATACATATTATAAACATATGTATATGTAATGATAATCAGAAAAAAATGGGGCAGTCCATTTGAGAGTAAATAATGGTAGGTGATATGTGAGGAATTACATGGAGGAGATGTTGGAGGAAGGAAAGTAAAGAAGGTAATGTAATCATATTTTAACTAAAGCATACATTAAATGAAATGAACTACATAGAATTTAAACATCACTACATTCAAAACAAAGGAAGATAGGCACTTCATTTGAACTTAAACATTTCTTAAAGATATTATATTGTACAATCATTAAACAAACACAAAGTCAAGTTATTATGGAAATCAAATACAAATCAGTGAAGTACTTGAGTTACAGTAGCCATCATGTTTTACTGGAGTAAACACGTAACAGAATTCACATGCACCATGTTCTACAGTAACTCATGTGCTCTATCTGTGCAGTAGTGGTTGGCCATGGTAAATGGGAAGAGTCTCCACTTTACAGGCGGTCTCCTCTCCAATTCATTTTTACCATCAGGCAGCTTACACTCTGGGGAAAACAGCATATGTAGCAATTCCACAGTGGTTGTTCCATCCTCTGGCAAGCTTCATGTAGCCATTCATACCCCACCGTTCACCATGACTGAAACAAACCATGTTTACCATTTAGTAGAAAGAACACAGGACAGTGCATTCATTATAATAACTCCATGTGTAAACATTAATTCAGAAGCTTACTTAACTCAATGATCAGAAAATGCAAAACATCAACCTCTGAGAACCAAAACTTCTCTCATAAAGGACTGTGAAAATCACAGCAGTGAACAATCAGGATATTTTTCCACCCACAGATAGCACAGAACCAACAATATCCCAGCTTTTAGAAAAACAGTGTCACAGATAATTACTAAGTAGTATACTGAGGAATAAATGAATAGGAAACCAGTAACTAAATCTGTACAACTCACATACTATAGTTGGTTGCCCAGCCATAGTATTCAAACTTTCAAGTGGTGGTCACAAAAGATAAAGGACTGGAGTCCCAGTCCAGGATCCCACTTGGGGCTAGAGTTGGATCTGTGACTAAGAACAAGTGTTTTTCCCACAGAACACTTGTTGCTTTCCCAGCACCTAAATCAATCAGCTCACAGCCTCCTCTAACAACATTTTCAGATAATCTGATATCCTCCTCAGATCTCCATGGGCAACTGCTCACAAGTAGAATAAAAATTCCCACAAGAACCCTCACATGAGTGAAAATAATAATTTTTAAAAGTGAATTTTTTAAAGTAATTTTTATTATTGCTGTTTGCTTGAAATCTCATAAAGTGAGGTCATACATGGAGAAGCTGACTAAGCAACTACCCAAGAGAATAACTTCTAGGATCAGTGAAACATGCTGCCTCTCTGTAGACAGTAAGGAAAATTACTGATCTCAGTATTTGAAACACACATGCACACACACACACACACACACACACACATACACACACATACACACACACACACACACAGGCATGTTACACACATACAATTGGTCACAAAGAGAAAGGTTGTTGTTTAATGTATGTTGGAGAACATTTATAGGGACTCATCCCCATTCTGACTCTAAGTAGAAAACTAATTCAGAAACTTAAATGTAAACATTTGCAGCTTATACCTGTTCTTTATCAGCCAGTATTTCCTGCCATCTGACTCTCTTCCTTCATAGCCATAACCAACTAGCAGAACAGAATGGTTGATAGTATTACTGCTGCACTTTGGCTCATAATAAATACCTGGAAAATAAAATCAAACCTAATAGTGATGATGGTAAATAAAAGTACGGAATTTTCTAGTTGAACAAAAAAATGTCCAGTCAATATACAACACAAGGTTGATAGGACTCCTGATACAGGTTTTCATCAAAATGAGAAGAAATACAAAAAACATAACTTTGTTAGTGAAAACTTTCCTACATATGCACAAACCCTTCTCTCCTCACGATTTACTAAGAGAACTCCATTCCAAGAAAATATAAGTGAGCATAAATACTTAATTCAAGGCACTCTTTAGAATTTAGTTCTAGAAAGAATATCTTTCCATAATTTAAAACACATCAAATGGAGAAAAGTTGAGTAAATTAAACATAATAATAATTATGTATTATGAAGTACTCACAGGCATGGGAATAGCATGTCTCCCAGATTATTTTCCTTTCTCGTATTATTAGTGAATATTCAGCTGCAAAGTTCTCACATGTATGGGAGCATGTTATTACTAGCGATTTGCTAGTTATTTACATAAAATATTACTGGTTATTTACATCAAATGTTATACACAGTAATGTGGTGCCTCAAACTAGCAGGGATCTCACAAACATTCTTAATTATCTCTACAAGAGTAGATAGATCTTTTAAATAATTAGATCTTTGAATACAGTTCCTCATGTTTTCCTGACCCCCAAACATGAAATTATTTTGTTACTTCGTAACTATCAACTTGCCACTGTTATGAATCATAATGTGAATATATGGTATGTAGGATATCTGATATACAACATCTGTGGAAGTATTATTTGACACCCAATATGGTTGCAACCACTGAAGAAAACACGCTTACCTCCCCTATAAAATCTGAAAGATTCATGTGAAGCATCAATTCCAACAGAGATGGGCCCTATAGTTGCTAGAGCATGCATTAAGGCTTCCTCAGTCCTTGACACAAATGAAAAGCCTGTGATTCTAGCAGCAGAGCGGTCAGGGAGATACTGGCAGTGTCCTTCCTTTAAAAGGCAGAAAGTTAAGAGAATCAGTTATTTCCATCCACCTGCATGGAAGCACAAGTCAAACTCACAACACTGCATTTTGCAGATGAGTATCCCCAAGTCTGAGCTGTTACAGAACATCCCAGGAAGTGAAATGAACTGGGAGATTTGGAACAAATATCAGACCTCATGTGTTCAATGACATTTTTCTGTCCATAAGAAGTTTTCACAGGAAGAAATATCTATTATATATGGAGTGATTTCCATAGTCTGTGTGTGTAAAGAAACAGGAACAGCTACACAGAACCATTTAATCCCAAGGGTGTGCACAGACTAATAATGAGAACTTGATGTTGTACAGAGATTCTAACTTCCAATGTGAGTCCTGAGGACTGGATTATTTCTTCAATTTTCTCTTGCTTGATATGGCTGAAATGACAATAGTATAGAAAATCCACTTACCCTTCCTTCATATGGATAGGTTGACTCAGCCTCAAGACCTCCATTATTCCACACATACTTTAAAGCATTGAATGTACTGCCCATATAACAACCGTGATTCCCGTCAGGTCTAGAACAGTCCACTAAGTTTTGTGCACTCAGTGAAACCAGTTTGCCTGTTTTCCAGAATATCTGTCCTTCTATGGCACCAGCCACAGAAAAAGCCCAACAAGAATTACATTTGCCCTAAGTAGAGAAGAAAAGACAGTCATACACAAACAAGTAGCAACCCCAAATCAGATAGCTGAATATTGTGTCAAAGAAGGAACTGTTTGCAGATTATTTGTGCCAAGGGAGTAAGTTTCATTCTTCTTGGGGACCTGGCTGCTACAAGCTTGCTTGTACCCCAATGAGTGTCTACATACATGTGCAAATGTATGTGCATGAACATGTGGGCAAGACATAAAGTTGTCTGGCTGCCATTACCAACAATAATCAAGGCACAGAAAATGGAGAGAGATGGATGGAGGCCACTAGGTAGAGGGAGATAATGGTGGATGGACATGATCCATACACATTGATCAACATATGAAACATTCAAAAATTAAAAAAAATATTATTAAAAGTGAATTGTGGTTATTTTGAATAGAGCTACTATGAACACAGTGGAGCAATTGTCTTTATGAGATGTTGAAGCATATTTTGGGTATCTGCCCAAGAGTATTGTAGCTGTGTCTGGAGTTTGAAATAGTCTCAATCGTCTACGAAAATGCCAAATAAATTTCCAAAGTGCTTGTACAAGTTTGTACTTCCACCAGCAGTGAAGAATTGTTCCCCTTGCTCCACATCCTCGCCATCATGTGTGATCTCTTTGAGTTTTTTGTCTTAGTCATTTTCATGGGAGCAAGATGTAATGTCACAGTTGTTTTGATTTTCATTTTCCTGGTGACAAAGGACTTTGAACATTTAAGTGCTTCTTGGCTATTCTAGATTCCTCTTTTAAGAATTCTTTGTTTAGTTCTGTCTCCCATTTTGTAAATGGGTTATTTGTGTTGTTGGTGTCTAACTTCTTGAGTTCTTTGAAAGTTTTAGATATTAGCCCTCTCTCTGATGTTGGGTTAATGAAGATCCTTTCACAATCTGTGGGTTGCTGATTTGTACTATTGACAATGTCCTTTATGTTATAAAAGTTTTTCAGTTTTATGAGTTCTAATTACTCCAGAGGAAGACCATCTTGAGACAAATAACTTGGACCCTTAGGGCTCTCAGAGACTGAACCACCAACCATCGGCTGGACCTAGGCCTCCACATTCATATGAAGCAGATATGCAGCTTGACCTTCATGTGGATCCTGGACAACTAAACAGGAACTATCCCAAAAATTGTTATATGTATGTGAGTTATGTTCTACTAGCTAGGCTGCCTTGTCAGGTTTCAATGGGATAGAAATCACCTAGCCTAGCAGAGACTTCAAGTGCTGTTGTGGGGGAATAACCAGGGGCCCCAACATGCTCAGAGGAGAAGGGGAGGGGACTGGGAAAAGCACTGTGTGAGAAGGTGACCAGGAAGGTGGACAGAGTACTGGATGTAAAGTGAATCAAAAATTAAATTAAAAAAACAAAACAAAAATAAAAAAGCAAATTGAGTAAGTACAAAATTAAATTAAATTTGTAAATAGTAAATTGTGTGTCACTCTACACTCAACAGACACAGAAATGTCAATGCTATTCTTTTCTCCTCAGACAGACTTACAAGATTCTGTTATACCTGATCCTTCACAGAAGTCACATAGCCTCTTCTTCTCCAGTCCACAGATTTGGGGAGATTACCAACAATAGGTTGGTGGATACTTTTCTTCTTCCTAAGATTCGGGACTGGAATATCAGTCAGCATTTTCCTGAATTCCTCACCAGTCTTCAAGGAAAAGAACATGAATCATTAAAAAGCAAAGCCTTTCACATAAAGAATTGAAAAAAAGAAAAAAACCATGGATGCAGTCTGTGTCAAACTCACCATGTCACCAAAGCTATTGATCTGCATAGTGAAATTTTTCTTTCCCTGATCATATTCAACATTATGCTGTTTGACCAGTTTCATGTTTTCTTCCCATACTTCTCTTTTCTGGCCTTCTTCCTCCTGGAAATAAACATAATGTGTGACATTTCTTTATAATTAAACCTATACACAGGCTGACCAAGGGGATTCACTGCCAGTGGTCATGACACAAGTCTGAGGACACTGCAGAAAAAGCAGTTCTTCACATACATAAAAACAGAAATTCTGACCGTCCTTTATTCTTGGTGTATGACTTTGGGGAATTTCTTAATAAAAGGTGGCCTTTTGGACCTCTGTTGCACCCATAAATCCCAACAAGAACCATTCCCTGCAGGGTCCAGCTGAATAGTGTTCATATTACTAACCACGCTGTATTTTTTGTCATATTTTATCTTCCACTTCTGCCATTCAGAATCCAAACTGGGATCAGATGATTGAGTAGCTTTGAACACTCCTAAGCACAGGATGGCCAGCAAGACAGCAGGACTCATGCCTCAAGCACCTAGAGAATGAGGAAAGGAAATAAAGATGGTCAACTGCAGCTCTTCCAAAATACCTTTCACTCCATTCTGAGAAATAAAGACATAAGCGTTGGATAAAATTACTTGAAGTACTTTTTTTCAAATGTCTCCCCACAGATTTTGAAAATGAATAAATATGTATGTGGGGTTAAAGATTCCATGGATGATATTTAGTTGCTCCACCAAAATGCACAGCATGTATCCTGAACTCTAGGAATAGATACTGCCTGTGTATTGTAAACTTATACTACCAGAAAGATGTCTGTAAACCTCAAAATTGAGATGTTAGACATTCAGGAATGTAGGACATGGACAAGTTGTATGAACTTATGTGACATTTGTTTCTAAAGCATATGGTGACCCTTAGAGTTGTGACCAAATGTACTTCATATCCCAACCTAATAGTCAATATGTGGGACTGTCTTGAAAACTCCCATCTTGAATGAAAAATTTCTAAGTTGTTGTTATTTGAAACTATGTAAATAATCAGTGCTATTCCCATGGTTTTGTATTTGTGACTACACAAAATAATCACTACTTCAGTGATAAAAGGTTCCCAAGAAAAAGCCACTGGATACTAGTGGGATACAAAAGAGAGGCATTTACAGAATTCAAATCATGATTTAATGTTTCATTAAATGACACTTACTATAAGGCTTGATGTGAGCTATGTCATTTGCTAATATTTTGGCATGTGACATGTCACTGAAGAATTATTGTTTACCCAGTTGCAATGTGCAAGGGGTTAAATGATACCTGTGGCACAAGGATCAGCTGTTGCTCTCTGCAAAAAGATTCAGAATTTTACTTTACAGGAACAATGTCAAGTTAATCATGTAGGATCCATTATTCCCCCTAGTTTTTTTTTTTTTACCTTCTTCCATCTCCAAACAGTAAAACTACAGATATTCAGAAGATAGTCTCATTCCTGAAGATTATGCTAGATTCTCGAAAATAGTTTTCTTATCTAATGGCATTTCCTGTTCTGTCTTAGAAGAAGTAGGACCTTACCAGGAAGACTTTTAATGACTTTATGAACTCCACAAACTCAGATCTTCAGATGTGGCTGAGATCCCAGGATCTGAGCCTACTGTACTTCATTTGAGCTTTAAATACATTTTCAGTCCAAGAAGTCAATCTTGCTCTTCTTCTGATTTGCTGTGCTGGTGACTGGATTAGGACTCAAGGCTCTGGAACACATACTGAGATTTGATCCCACCTATCCTAAAGGGGTGGGTGTGGGCAGCCTCAACAGATGGCTTGGAGCTGATCCTGCAGATCTTAGCAGATGATCAGCCTTTCCTCCTTGAATCACATGAAACTTATTGCATTCCGCTCCTGAGTGGCTTAAGAAAAATGTTTTTCTAGTAATGTTGTATGTAATTTTAGTCTAGCAATTTCTTGGTGTTATTATTGCTGTGATAAAACACCATGACAAAGGAAACTTGAAAAGGAAAGGGTTTTCTGCCTACTCTTCCATCTTACAGTTCATCTCCAAAGGAAGTCAAGACAGAAACACAAGTAGGGCAGTAACCTGGAGGCAGGAGATGACAAAGAGCCCATGAAAAAAGTGCTGATTATTGGCTTGTTAATCATGGCTTACTCAGACTACTTCCTAATAAACCCAGGACAACCACAACAGGTATGGCTTCATCCATAATGGAATGCCCCCTACTGCCTGCCCCAATATGTCACTAATTAAGAAAATGTTCTACAGGGCTTACAGCCCAATCTCATAGACAAATTTTCTCAACTGAGGCTACCTCCTCTCTGATGACTAGCTTATGTCAAGTTGACATAAATCTATCCAATACAAACAATTTAGATTAGAATGAGAAGCTTTGTTTGCCATCCGTGGAATGGACTGAGTATATTCTAGTCTTGTATTTCATGATCAGTCAACAGATGCAGTAGGATATTGTGAGAATGCAGACTCTGGGATGGGTTTCCCTTTGTCAATGTGGAATATAACTTGCTCTCAAAAGAAGCTTAAGTAGGGGTGACACCCAAACTGGAAAGCGATATTCACACCCAGGAGTGAAAATGAATACCCTGGCACTCTGGATCTCATGGAACTCTCTGGTGGTTTTTATATTTGAGATTGCAACAGACACTCATCAGCAAGTATGACTTTGTGCTTGCATTATGTCACATGTTTATTACTTTGTGTACATACAATAGTGGCCTTAGGTACTTACCACTTTTGTGCAGATATGGGCAAGTAGCTCTGTTAAAGGGTGTCTTCTTTTGGCAAGAAACTGTGGACTCTAAACAGTAATCCTCTATCTTTCCCTTCAAACTCAATATCCACAATTTTGTGTTTGCTGTGTAGAAATGTGTCTATATCTGAGGGCTGAATGTTTTTCTAACCATAGGCATGTTGAAAGAAATGTTCATTGTAGTCATATTTAAAGTAGTGAATGTTTAGAAATAAATGAGTCTTCAATTACTATTGTCAAAATCTTTTGCATTACTCAATTTATATGATTTGATATTACATTGAAGCACCATGTTTGGTTTGTCCATTGATAGTTGCATTTTTTCTTTCTTTACATCTTTCAGGATGTAAGATGTGATACAGGTCAACTTTATAGCCTATACTATCCAACATTCAAAAAACCTAAACTTAATCAACAAATGTCTAAAAGCAGGACAACATTGAAGGATATTTATGTGAAAATGAGTAATGCAATATTATGGCTTTAATTACACCTTTAAGTCTTTAAAATATCTATTTATTCACTATTTGTTGAGTGGTACCTTTATTGCTTGATTCTGAACTTTGTGTCTACTAATAATGTGTCTGTGCCATTCCAATTTTAACATCAATCCTGGTAACTCAGGTCATCACAATCATTACTGCTATCTGATGAGATGTATCTTCCTCCACTCCACACCAGGTGATGTCTTCTTATCTACACCTGTCTACAGGAAGGATCCTGAACATCTGCATAGGCAGAGTCCTGCTCATTTAAGCTGACTCGATTACTGTGTAATTTTTTTCCTATCTACAGACTCCCATTCTACTACTTGGCTATAAAATTCCCCTTACATGACTGTATGTTCTGCTTAGTGTCTCTTCTACAGGACAGGACACCATTCATCATCCATCCTTATTGGAATATCTATAACCCTCATTAAAGTTATGTTATAGTAAGTATCACAGAATTATTTTCCCATAAACCAACATTTTCTTTCTTCAAACACTATTTTAGCTGAGAAGACCACTTCAGCAAACAGGTAGAATGTTCTTACACAGAGACTGAGACTTTCAACCCTGATCATAACCCTAAGAATCAATATCCAACTCTCCTAAGGTTGTTGGCCTCTTGGTATTGAGGTTGTCAAGCAAATAACTGGACAGGGAGAGGGATGAGGTTGAGTGATATAAAGCTCAACTTTCATCTCTAAGTCCCATTTGTGACATGACATACATTGAAGTGACTGCCAAGCATTGCAGTGTTAGCTGATAGCACCCCTGCATTTGCATCAGACTACAGGGATATCCTTCATGTTTAAAGTTGGTCTTGTAAGGCAGCTCATCAGCTACATAAAGCTTCATTAGTGTAACATGGTCAATAGTAATGTCAGCATTAGGAACTGGAACTGGAAACTCATTTCTAAATCTACCCCACACCTCTTGAATCAGACCATCACAGAATTATAGCAATGATTAAGATTTCTCAAGGCCACAAGTTGATTCTGACCTCCTTTAAATATTGGGAAAGACTGTCAGGTGGTGAATATATAAACTGTTTACAATAATGTTGATAATTGGAATTTAGCTATGAACCCCCATATAAAAATAAGCAACATGGCAGAAACTATTTCTAGTAACTCTTTTATTTCCATGACTATACAATCCCTGTCCAGACCCATGCAGGCCACTTGCTTGGCACTTTAGACTCTGTGACCCCATAGGAGCTCTCCTCAGTTAGTCCAACAGTCCATGTTCTCCTGATGTCCTTTATCCTCTCTGGGTCCTTCAGTATTTACTGCCTTTCTTCTGTGGGTTTCCCCAAGCTCTGAGGGGAGGAAAGGAACCAAATTGAGACCTCCAATTAAGTCAATCTATCTATCTATCTATCTATCTATCTATCTATCTATCTATCTATCATCTATCTATCTATCTATCATCTATCTATCTATCTATCTATCAATCAATCATCTATCTATCTATCTTTCTCCATAATGTCTGGCTTTGGATCTCTACACATGCTTCCATTTAGTAACAGTGAAAATCTTTCATATGAAGACTAGATATGGCACAGATCTAGGAGATTAGTAGAATATCATTAGAAATCATTTTGTTAATTCTTTTGGTCAATTATGTTTGGTTCTTCCATATGTCTTGGGAGGGTTATCCAGCCTCTGGTATCTGGCTACCCAATTAGTGTCAGGCATGGGCTACTTCTCATGAAGTGTGCCTCAAGTTCAATCAGGCATTGGTTGGCCACTCTCATAAGCTCTATGTCATCTTGCTGACAGGACAGAAATTTCTTAAAATTTGGAAATTTAGAGTTACTAGGTTTTTTGCATGCATTGGTGTCTACATTTCTCTTTTGCTAGGCAACAGAGTACCTCCTCACATCAAAGAGTCTGGGAATTAAGGTATCTACTTGATCTCTACATTTTCAAAGAGCTGTGTGGATGCTGTCCTTGCCAGTGTAGCTGTGTTGTCAGTTGGAGGAGAGAAAGTCTGTCCCAATATCAGCCTTGGTTACTTGGTGATCTTCTTGGGGCACTGTCAGCCAACAACTCAACCCAGTTCAATCCAGTCCTTGAACTGAAAGCCTGGTCTGGGAACAAAAGATGGCTTGTTTAGTATCCATATCTTCCTATACTTCTCAATAGGACCACCTTCATAGATTCCAGGAAGACTCTGCTACCCTAGGTTTTCATATGTTCCCCCAAATGCTTGCCAATTGCAGCTGTTCTTCCAGCTTGCTCTCTCTCTCTCTCTCTCTCTCTCTCTCTCTCTCTCTCTCTCTCTCTC